>NC_036875.1:12745041-12868434 GCF_002910315.2 Salvelinus sp. IW2-2015 | reverse complement strand
TCTCTTTATATTGGATCTTTTTCCGGCTCCTGTGAAAGGTTTGAATGTGCGTAAAACCCTCCATAATATTGTATGCCAACTGGGAGCAATATGGTACCGGTAACTATTCAGACATAACCTGTCTAAAACAAGTTATTTATAGTCTTCTCTTTTCAGCAGGAGCCATTTGCTTTCCAACCTGTGTTTTCTCGCGATTGTATTTGAAATATTGCGAAAGACCTGTTTTGTCTGTATGCTGTTCACTGACAGATTTGCCGCATGTTCCCGACTGTAGGCTATGCCTTGTTATTGGGCTACACACAATCAAATGAAATAAAACTTTATTTATTCAGCACATTTTAGACATGTAATGCAACGTAATGTGCGTCACAAAAAAAGTATATAATAATAATATAAATATTTACTACACAACAAACTCAAGAGGATAAAAACTAAAGAATAACAATAAAAACTGAATTCTAAAATGTACCCTAAGGAAAATGAAAGCTAAAAATGTGTGTTAAGATCTCTTTTAAATATGTCCATAGTTTTGGCCCCCCTCAGATTTTCTGGCAGGCTGTTCCAGAGGCATAATAAGTAAAGGCTACCTCTCCATGCCTCTTGGTCCTAGGCAATCCATTTTTTAARGAAGCTATTGATCCTCTGTGGCTAAATTATAGGCCTACTCATGGTGTAACAGGCCTAGGATAACTTTGGGAAATGTATTTACATTTATCAGGGTTGCTCCAGCACCTCCAGCACCCTTCCTGTGGCTATGATTCTATAAGGAAATGAATTATGAAGTTCTGCAGGTAGGCTGTCAGCAAACCAGCCAAATCAAATGTTATGCTGCTGTGGCAGTACTGTTGCTATGTAAACTAGGTAGCTTGCTACACACACTCGACCACTGACCGCATTTAAAACCATGCATGTTTGGATACCGGGGTACAGGGCAGACTGGGAGAAAGGCACAACGGGAGCATGTGAGCTCCATAACGAAGCAGTCTAATGGCCGGGGTAGGGGTGGCGAACCTGACAACCTCACGACCACTTGGGGGCAGTGGGTTCAGAACAACAACGACAAAAACCGTGTACAAAAAAATATACAGTGAGCTCCAAAAGTATTGGGACAGTGACACATTTTTTGTTGTTTTGGCTCTGTACTCCAGCACATTGGATTTGAAATTATATAATGACTATAAGGTTAAAGTGCAGACTGTCAACTTTTATTTGAGGGTATTTTCCTCCATATCGGCATGAAACTACAGTACTTTTTGTTCATAGTCCCCACRTTTTAAGGGAACAAAATTGTTGGGGCAAATTCACTTAGATGTGTATTGAAGTAGTCAAACGTTTAGTATTTGGTCCCATATTCCTAGAATGCAATTCTTAGATCAAGCTTGTGGCTCCACAAAGTTGTTGGATGCATTTGCTGTTTGTTTTGGTTGTGTTTCAGATGATAATGAACTCTAAATAATATATTGTGTCATTTTGGAGTCACTTTAACTATCAATAAGAATAGAATATTTACAAGAAAGTGACTCCAAAATGACACAATACATTATTTACTATTCATTCTATTAGGCACAAAATAATCTGAAACACAACCGAAACAAACAGCAAACGCATYCAAMAAGTTTGTAGAGTCACAAGCTTGATGTAGTCATTGTGTGCTATGAATATGGGATCAAATACTATACTTTTGATTACTTTAATACACATAAGTGTATTTGTCCTACTACTTTTGGACCTTTAAAATGGAGGGACTATGTAAAAAAAAAAGTGCTCTAATTTCTAAACGGGTCACACAATGTGGATGAAAATACCCCCCAAAAATGTAAGAKGACAGTCTGCACTTTAACCTCATATGCATTGTATCATTTCAAATCCAAAGTGCTGGAGTACAGAGCCAAACAACAAAAAGGTGTCACTGTCACTGGCACTTGACGAGTGGGAGGGCAAAGGGGCAGGTGCTTGGGTACAGGTGGACCCCTATCTGTGCACGTGCCTGGCCCACTGTGTCCCAGCCTGATGCTAAAATACATTTTTATGACTGACTTGTTGGCAAGTCCTATATTAGATCATTTCATAATGTTTGTYAGCCCCTAACGGAAGCTTAGTCAAATGTACTCTAAAGTGCAAATTAACATTCTCTACAGTGTTTGCMACAATCGAGCCATGAGCCATGCCTAACCCTACCACATCTTTAGGTTGTAGCTCTGTGCCATATATCTACCGTGTGTAATGCCCATCCCTACTGTTAGCAGATCCAGTCATGGCTTGTCTCAGTCTCAGTGTTGGCCTGAACCCATCCTCGTCTGGTCTGACTCTCCCATCCGTATTGTCTCCAACCCCAGTAATAGCTCGGTCATAACTCTCTCTCTGTCCCTCTGACATTCACCAACACTGCCGTCCCCATTGTTAACACATCCCATAGCAGGCCTTGCTAAAGGTTAGCCAGCCTAGCTTCCAGACTTTGTTCCACTCACTCCCCCCTCCGCCTTGTATTGTTAACAGCTGAGATGAGTGAGCTTGGCTGGGGAGAGAGAGGAAGAAACGCTGGGTAACATGATTTAGGTTCACATACTCTGTCTGGACTCTCCCAGGACCCTATGAAAGGCAACAGATTGTAAACTCTGTGTGACTCAGCTGCTGCCTGGGGATCCGTGGGGCTCTACTGCCATCTGCTGGTAGGGGCTTCCTCTTGACAACTGCATGAGGCGAATGGGAACTTAGATTTCAGTAAAGTGGTTCATACTCTTTAAACAAGTTCGGTCAAATGTTATTCAAAACAAACAAAWGAAAACAGTGCTAATGATGAGTAATACAGATTCTTTGTTTACTTTAACTCTATTCTACATTCATTCCTCAATGAAAATGGATTCTAACAGCTGTATTAGTGAAACTTTTACTGTTCACCTCCGCAACTCAACAGCCAATTGGCTTCAGATTTACATTGGTTGAAAGAACATGATGATTTAATACAGAAATAGATGAATGCAGTAGGGTCGTTCCACCAATTTGGTGCTATTTGAGAAGTGTAACTTGGTGATACTTTTGGGGGGGGATTTCACCTAATTTTAACATTCTGTCATAAAGAGCACATGTTCCACTTCATAAAAAACATGTTTTCCCATCTCAAGAGGTTAAATAAAAAATGTGTATAGTAATTGCTTATTAAGTTCCAAATAAAGTCACCGGGATTGAGGATTGATGATTTCATCTTAAATCAGCCATCAATCCCCTCGTMACAGGGGGAATGGAAGCTTGTTGTGTGCAACAGGGAGTGACAATTGAATGCAAGCTTCACATATTTATTTTTTTACTGACAATACTTTTCTAGCCGTCTATCTATGGGTAATAGGGTTGACGTGTTATGATCGACCCACTCACTTTTCCACCACAAAAACACCAGAAAAGGGCCAAAACGAGTTGAACCAGCTCACATGCTTTTACACTATGATTTGATTATTAGATGTTCAATGTTTCTATTGAAATAAATATTTWAAAAGGAATAGTTAAAAATGAGATTTCAGTTCATGTAACAGGATTCACCTTAAAATGAGGGACAGATGTAAATTAMTCACTAATCACATTAAATAAATAATCATCTTCAGAAATRACTTTGTCAAACTTTTTGGGATTAAGTGGGTTGAAATCTTCCTAGACTTGACAAAGGGATGTCAAAATGCTGAATTTTGGCACTTTAGCAAGCCTTTATTCATATAAAAAGCTTTATTGAATTATCCATGTGGTCTGTATTAAAGAGCACTTTATATAAAAGGCTTTTAAAAATCAATATTGGTGCATAATTTCTACTCAAAATATCAAAGGGAYGCAAAAGACAATCTTTTCGTGTTACTATAAACAAATACATTTGATTAAATCGTATTTGGCAGTAATCTCTGGCGAGTCTTCACAGATCCCACTACCTGTGCCGGGCCTATTTCAGACAACAGAACAGACAMAAAACTATCCATCACTTCCGTGGATAAAAATGTGTCTCCTCATACAAAAGGAAGATGAAAAATKGATGAAATTCTAAGAGGGGTGAGCAGATGGATTATGAACTATAAATGTATAACAAATGAACCATGCGGGGGGGGGGGGGTCTAGGACTTCTCAATCAATCACTGCTTTAACCAGGCAGCAGGCAGCGTCTCGTCGGATCTGAGACAGCAGACAGAGAGACACAGTCTCTGTCCCAAGTGGCACCCTATTCCCTATATAGTGCATTACTTTTGACCAGAGCCCTATGGTCCCTGGTGAAAAGTAGGTGCACTATCAAGGGAATAGGGTGGCATTTGGGACATAGTCACTGGCAACAGACTCACGGCCCAGGAGGTAGCAGACAACAAAAAAACACAACCGAGATAAAGAGCCATCCATCTGACCCCAGCAACCACCTGGAGTATTATAGAAGCTGTCTCAAAGAGTTGTTTGTCTTTCATGTCTGTCTGTCTGTCTGTCTGTCTGTCTGTCTGTCTGTCTGTCTGTCTGTCTGTCTGTCTGTCTGTCTGTCTGTCTGTCTGTCTGTCTGTCTGTCTGTCGTCCGTTCCGTCCGCCCGTCCGCCCGTCCGTCTCTCTCATCACGTCACCTTACTCAATTTCTCCTCTCTATAATCTCACAGACTAACCTTCTTGGGCCACCCATCCATCCCACTAGCCATCGACAGACAATGACCTCAGCAACCCCCCCCCCCCCAGACCCTCCAGGCCCCCACCTGCCCCACACAGATGACGATCTGACATGTAGCCATTAAACACATTGTTAGTATGCCCGGGGCTGTCAGAGTCCAGCGAGTCACAATGGCCAACAGCGTGTCTCCATACTGCTGCTGTGCAGCCATGGGAAGGACCTATTGTTAGCGAGGATGGGGAGGTACAACTGTTGTGGTCTTGACCAGTAGGACTTTGGCTCTTTAGAAAGTCAGAGAGGTGTGGAGCAGTGTGTAATGCTGCACACACACACTTACACACACACCTACCTACTCCCCCCTCTTCTCTCTTAGCTTCCTCCTGGCTCTGCTTTTATGAGAAGAACAGTGTGATGCTGACACGGCCATTATCTCTCCATGGCTAGCACCCCCCCCCCCCCCCCCCCAACCCCTCACCAAGGACAACCGTCTCATATCCACACAAAAGACAAATCCTCCTTCATCCGCTTCTATCTCTCTCTCGCTCTCTCGACCCTGGCAGAGCTACAGTCGTTGGTGACCTAAGCAGAAGCTAGTTGTGACACTCATGAGTACAGGTCTATCTATCTACCTACCTACCTACCTATCTACAGTATCTATCTACATATCTACCTACCTATCTACAGTATCTATCGACATATCTATCTACCTACCTCCTGTGTTGATCCACATCCAGGACTCCTGTTTTTGTCCTTGTCTCCCGCTGTCGTGGAAACCTTAACACTGGTTCCTGTCATCTCAGAAGACTCCAATAACTCTCTGGGGGTCACCGCAGGGCTTTCATAGCACCACCTTCATTGTTTAACTGTCCAGGAAACTCTCCTCTCTTCTCTAATCACTTGGCTGTAGACTAGAGTCTTAACTCTAGTCTACAGTAGAGAAGCTTCCTGAATTTGTTTTCGCTCTCTCCTTTATTGAAGGATAAAAATGGGAAAAAAACGAGAAAGCCAGGCTTTTTCCAAATCTATTATAGGCTAGTATTGGCCGGGCGTCTCCAGTGTGGGGATTAAGACTCCAGACAGCATGGGCTCTGACCCCGAGGGCCATGGAGGAGAGGGAAAGAGGGGATAAATCATCTCTGTGAAAAGAAAGAGAGGGATGAAGGGATGGATGGGGGGTGAATGTATGGGGTGTGTGTGTGTGTTGCCTTAGTCCTCAGCCTCTAGAAGGTTATACATCTTAGATGCAGACACTGGAAGGGAGAGTGTGGCCATAACACAGTGTGTGTGGCCATAACTTTTTGATGTGGCTMAGAATCTGACAAACAAGTTCTATAGTAGTTTGTTGTTTCAGATGTAGATGGTTTCGGGAGAACTGTGAACAACTGTGTGACTGATGCGTCTGATGACCAGGACTACAGTCCACAACTTTATMAAATCAGCACATTATCTGGAATACTCCAGGAATTCAGAGCAAATTAAAGTAGCCTGATGGACTATGTTCCCAATTCACATGCGTATGACAGTCTTCACTCTCCCTCTCTCTCTCGCCGTCTTTTCTCCCATCCCACCCTGGTTACACGCAGTCAGTGTTTGTGGCTGTCTTCCCTCTCCTTCTCTCGCTCAATCTCCTTCCAGCCAACCCTGTGTCACCCAGAGTCAGTGTGGCCTGGCGGGCATCTCCAGACAGCRTTTGTTTCCCTCTGCATTTCCTTACTGCTGTGTTTTTTTACCAGGTTCTCTTCCTGGATCCTGGCTCAAGGTCACTCCCCCCTCCTCCCCTCTAAGTATCGATGCCAGCAGCGGAGAACAGCAGAGCTGGAGCTCTTGGCAGGGAAGCCACAATCGATATCCCYGAGCTCTGGGTGCTAGCTCTCTAATATCTTCCAAATACCACCTGMCAAAATATTTATGCTATATTCAAGGCATATGCCTAAAGAAAGATACAATAGATGGGTGGTTTTGGGGGGTTTCTTAAAAGAGAGAACTTGAAGCTCGTATTAGTTCATGATTGATCATGTTTGTGGTTATACCAGGTTTAGGGCGCTAGCTGGCTTCAGCTCGGTTTTAGCTCAGCACAGTTTAGCGCAAGGTTCATCGCAGAGCTCAGATATGGATTGAGAGCTTGTGGCTTCACGTTTCACCCCAGCTAAACAGGATTTGTGAGGTGAACAGTGAACACTGATATTAATTAACATTTATCAACACCGAGGTGGTCTGAGTAGATTGTGGTGGTTGCTACAGGTGCAAGCCTGGAGATACAATACCCATTGGACACAAAGGCTCTGTTCAGCCACTGCTAGACAGATGAAGAGATAAAACAGGAACACATTGTGATAATGATCATCCCTGGCAGGCGTTGGTTTCCCTCACGACGGGCGTCAGTGTGTGTAGGAGGTGTATTGATAGTTTGACCTCCTGACTTGATAAACTGCTCTGGTACTTCATCGCACAAAAGGAGGGGCAGGAGGTTGGGGGGGAGGTGTTGGGGAATAGTGGTTAACATGCAAWTGAATGTGKTTATGTGTCTTGCAGGGGTAGTGGAGGTCACAATGCATGATAATTCAGTGTCAGTTTAAGCACCATTAGCTTTTAGTTTGCAGTGTGCATTGTTGTGTGTGTGGTGGGGAGATGATCGCCCATGTGCTACAATGAAACACCCGGCCTTGGAGTGGACACAGTCCTCATTGCCTACACCTCAACATACAGCCAACACCTGTCTCAACCACATAAATCAGACAAACTAAATCAGACAGACTAAATCAGACAGACATATAAAAAGAACACCATCATCATCAGAGAGAGAGAGAGATTATAGAGAAGAGGGGATAGCTAGCTTGATAGCGTGGGTTGGTTCAGTAAGTTGTTTGGGGACAATCCATTTTTTATGATTTCTGTTTTATTTTATTGATGTGTACCCTGGGGAGGTAAATGCCATCATGGCTCTACTATAGATGTCTGCTTGGGGGACGATTGATTGCTCTGCCATTTGATGCTGTGGCTCACGCAGAATGATGGGGGGGGGGGGGGGGGTGACAGAGTCATGAGAGAAATAGAGAGGGCCTCCTTCCATCCTCTCATCCCGCTCATTCCGCTCTCCCTACTACTTCTCCATGCTCTCATCCCTCCAACCCTACCTCCCTCCATCCCCCCATCCTGCTATATGTCTCGTTCCCCAGTAAGTGCCTCATAAAGCCCTGGGAATGTGTGGTTTTGGGTTTAATGAATTTGCCCGCCGCTCTATTGTGTTAAGAGTGATATAAATGGCTGGTGGTCGTTCTGGGGATAATAATGGTTGTCCATAAAGAATCCCGTCAGCTGTCCTCGCTGGTAATTCCTGTTGGAATGTGATTAAGGGAACATCATTCTCTTCTCTCTGAAATAATGCAGCTGACACCATCTCATTTACTAAGTAATCCCACTGAGGTCACACAGAGCAACTGTTTCTCTCTTTATATGAGCCTGCCTGAACCAACTGATGATTCACACAAAAGGTACAAGATGTACAGAGTGTTAAAAAGTAAATCCACTAAGTTGCTGACAAATGAAAAATAATCATCTGCATGATTATTGCATGTAGCCTAGGTCTACAGTGTAAATGGATGAGGGAGAATATTGTAGAGAGTGATAGGATTTCTCTGAATTAGCTGGTGCAGTTCAGCATGAATCACTGCAGTAATTGTCTAGAACTCTGAGGGTTAGGAAACGAATGGGTGGATAGGGAGGAGGACTGCAAGGGAGGGGGATGTTGCCAAAGCCAACCAGCTGGAGCAAAGTTTTTGGACAGTCAACACTGCCATCTCGTGGATGTACAGGAAGAAACACAACCCTAGTGATGGGGGAAAGAGAAGGCGGCTTTCTTGGTCTGAAACTGGTGTTCAAAATTCCATAACTTTCTAACATTTCCCAGGTTTTCCAGGAAATTCTGTTTGGAGGATTCAAGATCTCCTGCTTATTCCCTCGTTTTTTGAGAATCTTTCAACCGGGATTTCTGGGAAACGTGTTAATTTCGGGAAATTATCAGATTATTGMAACCCAACCTGAAAACCAGTAAACGTTGTCATATCTGAGTATGGAGCAATGTTTCATTGAGTTACTACTATATTGCACGATTGACTAAAGTTTGGCTTCGATTGATTGCAATGGAAAAAGTAAGGGCAGCCCTGGATGCTCATTCACCCAACTATACTGAACAAAAATATAAACGCAACATGAAACAATTTCAAAGAGTTTACTGAGTTACATTACATATGAGGAAATCAGTCAATTAAAATAAATGAGGCCCTAATCTATGGATTTCACATGACTGGGAATACAGATATGCATCTGTTGGTCACAGATACCTTAAAAAACAACTGGGCCTCACAATTGGCCTCAGGATTTCGTCACTGTATTTTTGTGCATTCAAATTGCCAATCGATAAAATGGGACATTTTATTTCAGCTCATGGAACATGGGACCAACACGTTACAGGTTGCATTTCTATTTTGTTCATCGTAAAAGCAGGTTGGAAAACACTGCTGTTCAGTAGCCTGTAACATATCAGCCAAACACCTGAAGCATCATCTCCCCTCAGAGAGTCAATGTAAAGGAATGTATAAGGAGTGAGGTCTATGGAGTCACTCTTATCACTACCACCTCCTAGAATCGAATTTATGATGACATCGCACAACATTTCCCTGGCTCGGTGTATTTAAACGTCATCATTTTAATCCCGTCCTAATCCCCTTTCAGAAGGTGATAGACGATATATGTGACATCTACATTCAGAGAGGCAGTTGCTTTCCAAAACCCTGAGTAGGACCTCAAGAATGTTACAGTATCATTACAAATCTGAAGGAGGTTCGACAGACAGCCATGTATCAACTGGAAGAATGTAGCCGAGGCCAAAAAGGATTAAACTGCTCTTAAATACGTTCATGTGACATATGAGAAACTTAAGTTTCTCTTAAAATATATACATAACCAGGTTTCCATCCAAACCTCATATGCAAGTAAAGTAGGTCTTCATGTCAGACAAAAAAAATGTCACGACACGTCTGATGGAAACAGCACGTTTTTCGGTAAACTTGACAAATTCGACAAAACTAAATTCGGTGGACAAGGTGGGATTTTTTTGTGTCGGTAAAATTAATTATGCAAATATTTAGATAATAACCATCATATCAAGGTAAATGTATATGTTGTGTGGTCCTMCCACTACACTAGGGAAAACATGCAGTTTATGAGGCTACAGATTAAATAAATGATGAACTTCACAAAGTGCTGGAAGTGCATGGTGATTTTGATGCTCCTTTCCAATAAATATTGAGGGGCTTATTCTGGTGACATGATCGTTTGACAAATAAAAAATCTTATTTTTCGTCCAGAATAATCTCATCATGTAGCTAGTCTACCCACACTATACATCTGTGAGCTGTTGGCTAGAGCACACKTGCMWAGACCAGAGTGCACACAAATATKTTTGAGACAAAACCATCAGTAGAGTTGAAAATGTGATGTACACCAATTTAACTTTTATTATTGCTGCGTTCATGTGCTAGTTGGAACTAGGAAACTTTTACATTTCCGATTTKCTAACTAGTAGTCAATTATTGAGTAAGAAGTATCCTCGCTGTATAATGCTGAATAGTTTTGTTGATATATTTCAATGTTAAACAAATTACTTTAATCATCAACACTATAATTAAAATGGCTGATGTAGTTGTGGCTATTTACAGCAATGCAAAAACTGATGTCAAGGAAAATGAGACCTGGAGCAAGGTTGTGGGTCGAATATGCCCCAAAGGAGACTATTTTACCTATTTTTATCATGGAGCATGGAGAGAGAAATCCTGACAAAGAAGGCCATAGCCAACCCCATTAAKGAGGAGGAGCTCTACCACACTCTCATACATGAAATTCATCCAAACCACTGAGGTCAGTACAGAGAGTAGGTGCTCTCTGGCGTATATATCTCTTCTCAGTAAGGAAGCAAGGGCAAAGCTTCTGATCAGAGGAATAACAGTCAGAGGAAAACATGTTGTGTTCAAAGCGAATAATCTGTTCAGTTTGAAGTCGCACATGGCTGACCAGAACTCAATTCAAGTTACAAATAAAGAACTACCTGAATCAGCAGATGATAGTGTTGTGACTGAGTTTCTGGCTGAAGCTGGATGTAAGGTGGTGGGGAGAGTGATGAGGCGCATGATAAGATACAAAGGTCAATTTACGAACTGCTCCAAAGGAGATCGTTTTGTATGTTGAAGCAGCACCCATCATTCCTATAACACGTTGTGTAAAGATGGGCCCTCACTGGATCAAAGTATTTTATGATGGACAAGGTTCTGTGCATAGACAGGACTGGCTGACACAATCCCATGCTATAGGGGGTCAGGAGATGGTAGAGTACAGTCCTACTACACTGGACAACATAAGGTGCATAAAGATGTGCAGGACAACAATCCTGTCCCCATGAGTAGGGCAGACGTATCACATATCGCTGAAATGACAGAATGTGAGACTGAGGTTGAAGAGGATAACTCCTCKGCACCCAAGGACAAAGACGGAGTGAATGAAACATTGGAGTTGGTACCTGGTGAGCCAGAGTCTACAACAGTGACCTCTCATTCCAAGAAAAATAAGAAGAGAAAAAATGCTAAAAATGAAGCTGGGAAAGTGGCTACTGAGACCAGTGACATTCATAATCCAATAGAAAACTCTGAGGATAATAAGGGACCCCGAAGGCGGTGCAACTCTCTGCGGAATACAAAAGAAGGCAGCCAAACATCAATGCTGGCCTTCATTCAAACAGTCCGTAATCAACAAACACCCAAGCGGCCCAGGGTACCGTTGATCAGGCTAAAATGCTCTGGAACCCTCGTTCCAAGCCTAGAGGAATATTGGGAGGTCTTATGAATATTYGTAACATTATTTCTGAGAGAGAACAGGTAGAACATTTATTGAATGACTCTATTCTTGATTTTTTTCTGTTTCTCTGAGACATGGCTGAAGAAATCTTCTCCTATTTCTACCTTTAATGTCCCTGGATATTCCATATTCAGGAGGGACAGGGGAGAGGGCAGAGGGGGAGGATTACTTATGTACATGAAAGATAACTTTTAATGCAATCATACCATATGGAAACATGCCAATGACCTTGAATGTATGGGGCTGAATGTCTTCCTCTCACCTCATACGTATGTCTCTCACTATTATTGGATTATATCGACCACCAACATCTGATATTTCGTTTTATGACCATCTAAATGCCATGCTTAAAGAATGTGATCATAAGAAGGAGATCATCTTCATGGGCAATTTCAATATTAACTGGGGAAACAAAACTTGCAGGATAAAAACTCAAAGAGATCACAGACTTTTTTAACCTGACTCAAATAATACAAGGTACAACCAGAGTAACACAGTCATCCCAGACTCAAATTGATCTGGTGTTTACTAACAGACCTGATCGAATAACTAAGTCCAGTAACTGGCATATCTGACCACAATGTTACATTGGTGGTTAGAAAGCTCACTAAAAAGAGATATAAKAACCATATTAACATCCTGAATTCAAGGTTAATGGGATTCTAATTCAAGACTCCGATTTCATATCCACCACCTTCAACAAATGTTTTGTTGACTCTGTCAGGGAACTGGCTCAAAGATTTTCAACCAAGACCACAGTTCTCACTCCCATAGATAATAATAAACCATTATTCACAATTCCTGAAMTCTCAGCRTCAGCACTGGACAGTATTATTAGCTTCTCCAGGAGCTCTAATACAGAATATGTATTTGGTCTTGACACTGCATTCCTGAAGAGACACAAATATTCTCTGATTGCCTCTACTCTACATCTAGTGAAAATGTCCATCAAATATGGGTTCTTCCAATGYTTGGAAGTCTGCTGCAGTGATACCTGTTTTAAAATCTGGTGACCCATCACTGGTAGAAAATTACCGACCTATAAGCATTCTTCCAGTGCTATCAAAAGTAGCTGAAAGATGTGTGAATGACAATCTGACTGATCACCTCATTCAGGGCAACTCCGTTCATCAAATACAAATTGGATTCAGAACWAACTATTCTATCAAAACAGCCAATTGCTATTTTCTGGAGTACATTAAATCTAACTGGACATAGGTGGTGACGTCGGTACAGTCTTTTTGGATCTTAAAAAGGCCTTTGATACTGTGAATCCTGAGGTCCTCCTATCCAAGCTATCCTCCTTTAATGTGTCCACTGAAGTCATTAGTTGGATGTATTCCTWTCCGACAAACAGAAGTCAAATGATACGTTTGGTGGACACTCAGTTGGACTCTCATTGGGGTCCCACAAGGGTCAGTATTAGACCCCTTTCTGTTTAGCATCTATATAAATGATCTCCCACTTGCTTGCCCACAAGTTAACATGCATACAGTATGTATGCAGAAGATACAGTTCTGTATGTACACTCAAAACAATAGACAACTAGTTGTTAACATGTTAACTGAAGCTATGGTACATGTTTCGAAAATGGATGACTAATTATTGCCTGGATTTAAATATCGACAAGACTGTTTATATGTACTTCTCGAAGAAATCCATTGATTCTTCCCAACGAGCTGTTCTTGTTAATGGGGAGAATCTGAAAGTTGTGTCTAACTTCAGGTATCTTGGTGTCATTTTGGACTCCAACTTGACATTTAAGAAACATGTGAAGAAGGTGGTTAACASGGTCAAGTTTGGATTATCCAAYTTTASGTTTATAAAGACCTTTCCTTTCTCTGGAGGACGCCAAACTATATATGCATACTGTGATCTTCTCATATCTGAGATATTGCCTCACATGCTGGTCACAAGCAGAAGTTACTATTCTGAAACCAATTGAATCACTCAACAAACACTTAAGATTTTTGTTAACAAACCAAACAGTTACCACCATTGTCATATAATTTACAAACATAATATATTTAGTCTGGATAGCTTTAAGCAGTATGTTGATGCAAGCCTTGTCTTTAACGTCCTGCATGGTATTGCCCCTCCACCCCTATGCCGGCATATCATGCTCAAGGAAAGCACCTCCAGGATAACAAGGGCAGTAACTAGAGGGGATTGCGTTGTCCCTTTTCGACACAGCAAAATCTGTCAATCAGCCTTCTCTGTTAGAGCTACAATATACTGGAATRCAATGCCCATGGACTTGAGAAGCTGCACTGATTATTGTACTTATTGTAGTGATTATTGAAATGTAAATTGAAAACATGGCTCACATCTATCCAAACCTGTACACTGAGTTATCTGTGGTTCCTCATATGTAAGACAACAGTTGATGATAGTGTTGTTGTTGTTAGAATTATATATTAGTTGATGCAATGTATTTRTATTTTGTATTGTTTTAGTGAGTATTTGTATTGTGGCTGTGTAGCAGCCCTGGGACTACGGGTTAGCTTTTGGCTAACCCCGGCACATTTACATGGATGTTGCATTATTGTAATATTGATCATAAGCATTGTCCCCTATAAATCAATAAATAAAATAAAAAATGCCGCGTTGAATCAGAAAATCGGACATTTCCGAGTTTCCAACTAGTATTTGAACACCATATTTTTATTCAGTACATGGGGATTTAACCGCAAAAGTTATTTTTAGTGCAGTCATCACGCACAGCCTTCTATCATCAACAACTTAATTTGATGGAAACATGGTGGGAAAAAAATATAATAAAATGATGTTCACATGAAAATCTGTCGCCAACTGCATGGAAACCTACCTTATGATCGTAAACGCTTGGTTATCTTTATGGTACAATGTATGACGTTGCCTAAATATCTTTAAGGCTTGAAAATTATGCAATTTGTGCATTGTATTAAATTGGAATTARTAAGCGGCAGGGACTGGGAGACTAGTCCGGATCGAGGCAAAGATGAGCGGAGAAAGGTACAGAGAGATCCTTGAAAAAAACCTGCTTCAGAGTGCTCATGACCTCAGACTGAGACGAAGGTTCACCTTCCAACAGGACAACGAMCCTGAGCACAAGGCCAAGACAACGCAAGAGTGGTTCGGGACAAGTCTCTGAATGTCCTTGAGTGGCCCAGCCAGAGACCGGACTTGAACCCAACTGAACATCTGGAGAGACCTGACAATAGTTGTGCAGCAACGCTCCCCATCCGACCAGACAGAGCTTGAGAAGATCTGCAGAGAATAATGGGAGAAACTCCACAAATACAGGAGTGCCAAGCTTGTAGCGTCATACCCAAGAAAACTCAACTCTGTAATCACTGTCAAAGGTGCTTCAACAAAGTACTGAGAAAAGGTTCTGACTACTTATGTAAATATAATATTATTATATATATTTTTTTTAATGAATTAGCAAACCTGTTTTCACTTTGTCATTATGGGGTATTGTGTGTAGATTGATGAGTGGGGGGGAAAAAACGATTTAATCAGTTTAAGAATGAGGCTATAACGTAACATGTGGAAAAATTCAAGGGGTCAGAATACTTTTCGAAGGTGTGTGTGTGTGTGTGTGTGTCCACCAACTTTCCTATGTGGGTGCGAGACCTGGAGAGGCCTACAAGCCACAGTGTCTCGCACCCACTGTGAAATTTGGTGGAGGATCGGTGATGATCTGCTGGTRYTTCAGCAAGGCTGGAATCGGGCAGATTTGTCTTTGTGAAGGACGCATGAATCAAGCCACGTACAAGGTTGTCCTGGAAGAAAACCTGCTTCCTTCTGCTCTGACAATGTTCCCCAACTCTGAGGACTGTTTTTTCCATCAGGACAATGCTCCATGCCACACAGCCAGGTCAATCAAGGTGTGGATGAATGACCACCATATCAAGACCCTGTCACGGCAAGCCCAATCTCCAGACCTGAACCCCATTGAAAACCACTGGAATGTGATCAAGAGGAAGATGGATGGACACAAGCCATCAAACAAAGCCGTGCTGCTTGAATTTTGGCGCGAGGAGTGGCATAAAGTTACCCAATGTCAATGTGAAAGACTGCATGCGAAGACACACAAAAACTGTGATTAAAAATCAGGGTTATTCCACCAAATATTGATTTATGAACTCTTCCTAAGTTAAAACATTAGTATTGTGTTGTTTAAAAATGAATATGAACTTGTTTTCCTTGCATTATTYGAGGTCTGACAACACTGCATAATTTTTGTTATTTTACCAGTTGTCATTTTCTGCAAATAAATGCTCAAAATGGCAATATTTTTATTTGGAATTTGGGAGAAATGTTGTCAGTAGTTTATAGAATCAAACTATTTATTTTTATTTTACCCAAACACATACCTATAAATAGTAAAACCAGAGAAACTGATAATTTTGCAGTGGTATCCTATTTGTTTCCAGAGTTGTGTGTGTGTATGTACATGTATATATATATATATACTTTTTTTAAAACAGGATAAATCTGAGGGGGCATGATGCCTCTGAAGGCAGCCCTCATTTTGCCTGAATTAAGCCCACCTTTTCTCAGCAGACATGCCCACATTGGCATGATGTGGAGCCAATGCGTGCTAAAATATTGGCCCAATTAGGCCGATGCACTTTTTCTAYTTAATAGTTATTAATTAATTCATCTAAAAAATCCACACAGCATGATGCTGCACCACCGTGGTGCCAGGTATCCTCCAGATGTGATGCTTGGCATTCAGGCCAAAGAGTACAATCGTGGTTACATCAGAACAGAGAATCTTGTTTCTCATGGTCTGAGAGTTTTCAGGTGCCTTTTGGCAAACTGCAAGTGAGCTATAATGTGCCTTTTACTGCGGAGTGGCTTCTGTCTGGCCACTCTACCATAAAGGCCTGATTGGTGGAGTGCTGCAGAGATGGTTGTCCTTCTGGAAGGTTCTCCCATCTCCACAGAGGAACTCTAGAGCGCTGTCAGAGTAACCATCGGGTTCTTGGTCACCTCCCTGACCAAGGACCTTCCCTGCCGATTGCTCAGTTTGGCCAGCTCTAGGAAGAGTCTTGGTGGTTCCAAACTTCTTCCATTTAAGTAAAATGAAGGCCACTGTGTTCTTGGGGACCATCAATGCTACAGAATTTTGTGCCTCGACACAATCTGTCTCGGAGTTCTATGGACAATTCCTTCGACCTCATGGCTTGGTTTTTGCTCTGACATGCACTGTCAACTGTGGGACCTTATATAGACAAGTGTGTGCCTTTCCAAATCATGTCCAATCAATTTAATTTACCACAGGTGGACTCCAATCAAGTAGAAATATCAAGGATGATCAATGGAAACAGGATGCACCTGAGCTCAATTTCGAGTCTCATAGCAAAGGGTCTGAATACTTATGTAAATAAAGTATTTGTTTTTTATTAATAATACATTTGCAAAAATAACAATGTTTTCGCTTTGTCATTATGGGGTATTGTGTGTAAATTGCAAAAAAAAAAGCATTGTGGCTAGAGTAACTAACTGTAAATAATCTATACATTTTTGGGGAGCCTAATGCTGAGGCATTTTTTAGGACTACATCAACAATATATATGAGTAACATGAAGTGAGAAATAACTGTTCATGCAGAAACTCAATGCTGACAGGGATTTCAGACGGTGGATGGTGGTTGGAAGAGCACACTTGCTTGAAATGGAAAAGCATTGCGGTAGCTTTTGATAAAGAAGAACATATTATTATTATTTGACCATGCTGKTCATTTATGAACATTTTGAACATCTTGGCCATGTTCTGTTATAATCTCCACCCGGCACAGCCATAAGAGGACTGGCCACCCCTCATAGCCTGGTTCCTCTCTAGGTTTCTTCCTAGGTTTTGGCCTTTCTAGGGAGTTTTTCCYAGCCACCGTGCTTCTACACCTGCATTGCTTGCTGTTTGGGGTTTTAGGCTGGGTTTCTGTACAGCACTTCGAGATATTAGCTGATGTACGAAGGGCTATATAAAATAAACTTGATTTGATTTGATAAAGATGAAGCAGCTRCTTCATAAGTGGGATGCACTGTTGAGCGCTACATCCCGAGGGGTTCGTGCTGATTGTACGGAGATTGTGACAGCCGGTTAAATGGCGTCCCTTGAGAAGGCAAGAACAAGATGTATGTCAGGAGAAGTGCAGTATTATCATAAGGAGACGTATACTTGGAATATGGAGGAGGAATGGAGGGAAAAAGAGAGGCAGAGGAGGTCTAAGAGATGGAGGAAGAGGGTGAGCTTGAGTCGGTTAAAAATTTAGAAAAAGGGGAGAAGGCTTGTTAAAGAAGAATGTAAGTGTAAGCAGAGTGAGCTGAAGACAGGAGGAGAAATGGAAGTGAATGAGATCGAAGTATGGGAGTTGGTAGGTGTGGTGAAGTTCTCGGAGCCCGAGGCTTGCACCGAGGGTCAGGATAAAGATGAGTTTGACGGTAGGAGTGAAGTTTTTAGAAAAAGTGGACCCTTGCMTTTTCGCTGATCCATTTRTGGTTTCAGGGTGGGTGAAAACAGAGTTGGGAGCTGTGGAATCATTGAGGTTAACCAGAAGTGGTCTTGTGATAATTGTTTGTGTTTCTGCTGGTCAGAAGGAGAAGGCGCTCTGCATTAAACGAATGGGGGCAAGAGTGGTGAAACAGAAGAGTCATTGTCTGTTCTTTTGAGTTTTGATGTTTGTCCGACATAGTGATGTTAGGGTATAAGTTATCCTGTACGAGCTCTTGTGCCGAATACATTACGTTGTTACACGTGTCAAGCTTATGGGCATGTGGCAGCAGTGTGTAGAAGGGAGGTTCCTAGGTGTGAGAAGTGTGCCGAAGGCCATGAGACAAAGGAATGTGTAGCATTGGGGAAAGTAGGGGAAGATAGGTCAAGGGGGAGGGATCCTGAGAGGAGTGGTGTGGTAGTAGATCTGTACCAGTACAGAGGGATAGGCCAACAAGTGATATATGTTTCAGTAAGATTGGATTTTTAGCATTTATAGCAATGGTTATTAACTGTACTGCAGGGATAGAATGTAGGTCACAGAACATGGAGGTTGTGGTGGTAGCTGCAGAGAGGTATTTGGTGTGCGAGACTTAACATCAGAAGAGTTACAGGGTGTGTTAAGTGGTGGAATCCCATCCTTTCAGGTTGTTGGCCTGAGGTAGGACTAAATAGATTTAAATAGTGGAGTAGGGTGGTGTTATTTTTATTTTTGTGTGAGTGTAGTGTTAGATTGTAGGGTATTTGTTTATATATTTATTTTTTCAAGCAAAGTATAAGGGAGTTCCACTCCAGTCTAGTAGGTGGCGGTAATGCAATATTTAGTAGATGCTAACCGCCTTTAAACCTCATCGAAGAAGAAAAAGACTTCGAGAATGGAGAGGATGAATTTTAAGGCGGAACTACAATCATGTCAACTTGTGTCTGCCGGTTGCGTTTCAATGTAACCATTAAAAATCAAACATGGAGGACGTTGACTAGAAAATGTACGGCTAACAATGCATCTTCTCTTCGTAATTTGATCAATATATGTATTGTCACATTTAAACGCGCAGGAATTATTGGCGTAGTATTTCAGCAAGTCATTGGGTAAGTTTAATTAATTAAGAATTGCGAAGTAAACAGATAGCTAGCTAGTTGCCATAAAATGTAATAATAGCCATGTCATTTGTTAACCTACCCATTAAATCCCAAGTTCATGAACACTGCAAACAGTACACAATATTTTWAAAAAGACGTCACCTCATTTCACATTTAGAGGCAAACGCGTTCCGACAGTTGTGACTTTATCAGAGCATCAAGAGATGTGCCAAACCCATTTTATTATTATTAAAGTGCTTAGGTGATAATGACAATTGCCTACACTTGTGTGAGGGCGGTGCATAGTGGTATTCGAAAACAGTCAACCAACAATTGTTACTATATAAAGAAATACACAGATATAACCTATAACACATGATACCTTTGCAGCTCACACATCAAACAAAAKATGTTCTGCAGGAGGCTATGGCTAAAGCCAGGGACTGGATTTTGGACTGCATCCCAGCAGGGTGCCCACAATCTGGCTTCTTTCCATCAAGCCTCCCTGCTCCCCCAGAGGAAGCTCCGGGGCCTGCTGTTCCCCTTCAGTGAGCTGGAGCCCCACTTGGYTTGTTCAGTGGATAGGGGCAACTTCCAGCTCTTCCAGCCCAGTGTGGAGGACATAACCAAGGCAGAGAAACTCTTCTCCCCGTCCTCCTCACACAAGATTGATTACCACACCTCTGCCGTGAGGATGGAACACGCACCCTCACAGAACCAGGCCGAGGTAGGTGGAGGGATGTGTGTTGGATGTATGTTAAAATAGTTGTGAATGTACATAGTAGTTTGATTTGAAATAAAAACACTTGTATAGGCTAGGTCTTATTTCACTTTTAGATCACAATATGCAGCTTAAATTTAACATTGGTGTCTCAAAGGTGAAAGATGCTATTGTTACATTTAAAAAAAACATCAGGCTTTCAAAAAGCTTGTCAGACATGGAGCAGCAATCTGGTCTGAAGATACGCCCTCCAATGTTGGAAAAGCCACTCCACAACTGCAGAGAATGCACATGTACAGTTGAAGTCGGAAGTTTACATACACTTAGGTTGGAGTCACTAAAACTTGTTTTTCAACCACTCCACACATTTCTTGTTAACAAACTATAGTTTTGGCAAGTTGGTTAGGACATCTACTTTGTGCATGACACAAGTAATTTTTCCATCCATTGTTTACATACAGATTATTTCACTTATAATTCACTGTATCACAATTCCAGTSGGTCAGAAGTTTACATGCACTAAGTTGACTGTGCCTCTAGACATCATTTTCTGACATTTTTCAAGCTGTTAAGGCTTTAGAAGATTCTGATAGGCCTTGAAATACATCCACATGTACACCTCCAATTGACTCAAATTATGTCTATTAGCCTATCTTCAAACTTAGTGCCTCTTTGCTTGACATCATGGGAAAATCAAAAGACCTCAGAAAAATAAATTGTAGAACTCCACAAGTCTGGTTCATCCTTGGGAGCAATTTCCAAACACCTGAAGGTACCACATTCATCTGTACAAACAATAGTATGCAAGTATAAACACCACGGGACCATGTAGCCGTCATACCGCTCAGGAAGGAGACACATTCTGTCTCCTGGAGATGAACGTACTTTGGTGCGAAAAGTGCAAATCAATCTCAGAACGACAGCAAAGGACCTTGTGACGATGCTGGAGGAAATGGTTACACAAGTATCTATATCTACAGTAAAACGAGTCCTATCTCGACATAACCTGAAAGGTCGCTCAGCAAGGAGGAAACGACTGCTCCAAAACCGCCATAAAAAAAGCCAGACTACGGTTTGCAACTGCACATGGGGACAAAGATCGTACTTTTTGGAGAAATGTCCTCTGGTCTGATGAAACAAAAATTGAACTGTTTGGCCATAATGACCATCGTTATGCTTGGAGGAGAAAGGGGGAGGCTTGCAAGCCGAAGAACACCATCCCAACCGTGACGCATGGGGGTGGCAGCATCATGTTGTGGGGGTGCTTTGCTGCAGGAGGGACTGGTGCACTTCAGAAAATAGATGGCATCATGAGGGAGGAAATTGATGTGGATATATTGATGCAACAGTTCAAGACATCAGTCAGGAAGTTAAAGCTTGGTCGCAAATGGGTCTTCCAAATGGACAATGACCCCAAGCATACTTTCAAATTGTGACAAAATGGCTTAAGGACAACAAAGTCAAGGTATTGGAGTGGCCATCMCAAAGCCCTGACCTCAATCCTATAGAAAAKGTGTGGGCAGAACTGAAAAAGCGCGTGGGAGCAAGGAGGCCTACAAACCTGACTCAGTTACACCAGCTCTGTCAGGAGTAATGGGCCAAAATTCACCCAACTTATTGTGGGAAGGCTACCAAAAACGTTTGACCCAAGTTAAACCATTTTAAAGGCAATGCTTCCAAATACTAATAAACTTCTGACCCACTGGGAATGTTATGAAATAAATAAAAGCTGAAATCAATCATTCTCTCTACTATTATTCAGACATTTCTCGTTCTTAAAATAAAGTGATGATCCTAACTGACCTAAGATAGGGAATTTTTACTAGGATTAAATGTCAGGAACTGTGAAACGGAGTTTAAATGTATTTGGCTAAAGTGTATGTAAACTTCCGACTTCAACTGTATGTACTCAACAGCAATTCTGCTCAGTGTTGGATATGTTTGACTGTGTGTGTCCCAGAGGATCAGTAGTTGGTAGAATATATGGGGTCATGAGGTATTTAATAAAAAAAMWAWTATTTAACTAGGCAAGTCAGTTAATAACAAATTCTTATTTGAACCTACACCGGCCAAACCCGGACGACGCTGGGACAATTGTGCGCCACTCTATGGGACTCCCAATCACGGCCAGTTGTGACACAGCCTGGATTCGAACTAGGGTGTCTGTAGTGACACCTCTTGCACTGAGATGCAGTGCCTTAGACTTCTGCGCCACTCGGGAGCCCAAATTGAGCTACTCGGTTTTCTTTGGTGTTTCATGCAGTTTCATGCAGCCAAGCTTTGTTGTTACATGAAAGCAAACAGTGTGCCCAATCGACTCTTCTTCTCTGGTGGTGTTGGCTCACTGTGTGACACATCCTGTGTTGTGCTGGTAAACTTTGTTTCAGGATCAACAACCAAGACAACCTCTCCCTCAATGTGATCAAGACAAAGGAGATAATTGTGGACAACAGGAAATGGACCATTCTCATCGACGGGGCTATAGTGGAGCAGGTTGAGAGCTTCAAKTTCCTTGGTGTCCACATCACCAACAAACTATCATGGTCCAAACACACCAAGACAGTCGTGAAGCGGGCACCACAAAGCCTCAGGAGACTGAAAAGATTTTGCGTGTCCTCAGATCCTCAAAAAGTTATAGAGCTGCACCATCGAGAGCATCCTGACTGGTTGCATCACTGCCTGGTATGGCAACTGCTCGGCCTCCGACCACAAGGCTCTACAGAGGGTAGTGCGTACGGCCCAGTACATCACTGAGGTCAAGCTTCCTGCCATCCAGGACCTCTATACAAGGCGGTGTCAGAGGAAGGCCCCAAAAATTGTCAGGCTCCAGTCACCCAAGTCATAGATTGTTCTCTCTGTTACCACACTGCAAACAGTACCGGAGCGCCAAGTCTAGGACCAAAAGGCTCCTTAACAGCTTCTACCCCAAGCCATAATACTGCTGAACAATTAATCAAATAGCCAACTGAACTATTTACATWGACACTATTTACACTGCTGCTACTCGTTGTTTATTTTCTATGCATAGTTACTTTACCCCTACCTACATGTACAAAATATCTCAACTAATCTTTGCCCCAGCATATTGGCTCGGTACCATTACCCCCTGTATATAGTCTCGTTATTTTTTATTGTGTTACTTTTTATTAGTATTTTTACTTTAGTTTTATTTAGTAAATATTTTCTTAACTCTTTCTTCAACCACAGTGTTGGTTAAGGGCTTGTAAGTAAGCATTTCACGGTAAGGCCTACACCTGTTGTATTTGGCGCATGTGACAAGTACAATTTTATTTTATGAAATAGTAAATGACTATTGTAGCTGGAAACTTTTTTTTTTTTTATGGAATATCTACATAGGTGTACAGAGGCCCATTATCAGCAACCATCACTCCTGTTTTCCAATGGCATGTTAGCTAATCCAAGTTGATCATTTTAAAGGCTAATTGATCATTAGAAAACCCTTTTGCAATTATGTTAACACAGCTGAAAACTGTTGTGCTAATTAAAGAAGCAGTAAAACTGGCCTTCTTTAGACGTTGAGTATCTGGAGCATCAGCATTTGTGGGTTCGATTACAGGCTCAAAAAGGCCAGAAACAAAGAACTTTCTTCTGAAACTCGTCAGTCTATTCTAAGTGCAAACCAGATGGGATGGCGTATCGCTGCAGAATGCTGTGGTAGCCATGCTGGTTAAGTGTGCCTTGAATTCTAAATAAATCAATGACGGTGTCACCAGGGGGCAGCAATGTCAATAGTCCGGTGGCCCTTTGATTAATTGTTCAGCAGTCTTATGGCTTGGGGGTAGAAGCTGCTAAGGAGCCTTTTGTTCCTAGACTTGGTGTTCCGGTACCGCTTGCTGTGCGGTAGCAGAGAGAACAGTCCATAACTTGGGTAACTGGAGTCTGACCATTTTTTGGGGGGCTTTCCTCTGACGCCGCCTAGTATATAGGTCCTGGATGGCAGGAAGCTTGGCCCCAGTGATGTACTGGGCCGTACGCACTACACTCTGTAGTGCCTTACGGTCAGATGCCGAGCAGTTTCCATACTAGGCGGTGACGCAACCGGTCAGGATGCTCTCTGGTGCAGCTGTATACCTTTTTGAGGATCTGGGGACCCATGCCAAATCTTTTCAGTCTCCTGAGGTGGAAAATGTGTTGTCGTGCCCTCTTCACGACTGTCTTGGTGTGTTTGGACCATGATAGTTCGTTGGTGATGTGGACACCAAGGAACTTGAAGCTCTCAACCTGCTCCACTACAGCTGTGATGTTAATGGGGGCCTGTTCGGCCCACCTTTTCCTGTAGTCCACGATATGCTATTTTGTTTTGCACACATTGAGGGAGAGGTTGTCCTGGCACCACACTGCCAGGTCTCTGACCTCCTCGCTATAGGCTCTCACTGTTGTCGGTGATCAGGCTTACCACTGTTGTGTCGTCAGCAAACTTAATGATGGTGTTGGAGTCGTTTTTGGCCATGCAGTCGTGGGTGAACAGGGAGTACAGGAGGGGACTAAGTACACACCCCTGAAGGGCCCCAGTGTTGAGGGTCAGCATGGCAGATCTAGGGGTGGCCTGTCAGGAAGTCCAGGATCCAGTTGCAGAGGGAGGTGTTTAGTCCCAAGGTCCTTAGCTTAGTGATGAGCTTTGTGGGCACTATGGTGTTAAATGCTGAGTTGTAGTCAATGAACAGCATTCTCACATAGGTGTTTCTTATGTCCAGGTGAGAAAGGGCAGTGTGGAGTGCGATTGAGATTGCGTCATCTGTGGATCTGTTGGGGCGGTATGTGAATTTTAGTGGGTCTAGGGTGTCCGGAAGGATGCTGTTGTGAGCCATGTCCAGCCTTTCAAAGCTCTTCATGGCTACCGACGTGAGTGCTACGGGGCGGTAATCATTTAGGCAGGTTACATTTTTTTTTTTTTACATTTTTTAAAAAGTAATTTAGCAGACGCTCTTATCCAGAGCGACTAACAAATTGGAAAGTTCATACATATTCATCCTGGTCCCCCCGTGGGGAATGAACCCACAACCCTGGCGTTGCAAGCGCCATGCTCTACCAACTGAGCCACACTGAGCCACACGGTTACCTTAACATCCGTGGGCAAAGGGACCATGGTGGTCTGCTTGAAACATGTAGGTATTACATACTCTGTCAGGGAGAGGTTAAATGTCAGTGAAGACACTTGCCAGTTGGTCCACACATGCTTTGAGTACATGTCCTGGTAATCTGTCTGGCCCCGCGGCTTTGTGAATTTTGAACTGTTTAAAGGTCTTGCTCACATCGGCTACCGAGAGCGTTAACACACAGTCATYTAGAACAGCTGGTGCTCTCATGCTTGCTTCAGTTTTGCCTGCCTCGAAGCGAGCATAAAAGGCATTTAGCTCGTCTCGTAGGTTTGCGTCACTGGGCAGCTCGCGTCTGGGTTTCCCTTTTGTAGTCTAATAGTTTACCCTGCCACATCTGTCAAGCGTCAGAGCCGGTGTAGTAGGATTCAATCTTAATCCTATATTGACGCTTTGCTTGTTTGATGGTTCGTCTGAGGGCATAGCGGGATTTTTTTAAAGTATCCGATTAGTGTTCCGCTCCTTGAAAGCGGGAGCTCTAGCCTTTAACTTGATGCGGATTTGCCTGTAATCCATGGCTTCTGGTTGGGATATGTACGTACTAGGATCGACCGATTAATCGAATGGCCGATTTTAATTAGGGCCGAGTTTTCATTACAATCGGTATTTTGAACACTGATCATGGCCGATTACATTGAGCTCCACGAGGAGACTGCGTGGCAGGCTGACTACTTGTTATGCGAGTGCAGCAAGGAGCCAAGTAAGGTGCTAGCTAGGTTAAACGTAGCTTATAAAAAAACAATCAATCTTAACATAATCACTAGTTAACTACACATGGTTGATGATATTACTAGTTTATCTAGCTTGTCCTGCGTTGCATATAATCGATGCGGTGCCTGTTAATTTATCATTGAATCACAGCCTACTTCGCCAAACGGGTGAAATAAACAAGCGCATTCGCGAAAAAAGCACTGTGGTGCAACCAATGTGTACCTAAMCATAAACATCAACGCCTTTCTTAAAATCAATACACAAGTATATATTTTTAAACCTGCATATTTAGAAAATATTGCCTGCTAACATGAATTTCTTTTAACTAGGGAAATTGTGTCACTTCTCTTGCGTTCTGTGCAACAGAGTCAGGGTATATGCAGCAGGTTGGGCCACCTGGCTCGWTGCGAACTGTGTGAAGTCCATTTCTTCCTAACAAAGACAGCCAACTTTGCCAAATGGGGGATGATTTAACAAAAGCGCATTTGCGAAAAAAGCACAATCGCTGCACGAATGTACCTAACCATTAACATCAATGCCTTTCTTAACTTCTCTGTGCTACGGATCCCTTTTACGGGATCATTTTCCTAAACAACCGCTGAATTGCAGGGCGCAAAATATTACTAAAAATATTTATAATCATGCAAGAACACCACCCCAAGAACMCCATCCCAACCGTGAAGCATGGAGGTGGAAACATCATTCTTTGGGGATGCTTTTCTGCAAAGGGGACAGGACGACTGCACTGTATTGAGGGGAGGATGGATGGGGCCATGTATCGTGAGATCTTGGCCAACAACATCCTTCCCTCAGTAAGAGCATTGAAGATGGGTCGTGGCTGGGTCTTCCAGCATGACACCGACCCGAAACACACAGCCAGGGCAAGTAAGGAGTGGCTCCGTAAGAAGCATCTCAAGGTCCTGGAGTGGCCTAGCCAGTCTCCAGACCTGAACCCAATAGAAAATCTTTGAAGGGAGCTGAAAGTCCATATTGCCCAGCGACAGCCCCGAAACCCGAAGGATCTGGAGAAGGTCTGTATGGAGGAGTGGGCCAAAATCCCTGCTGCAGTGTGTGCAAACCTGGTCAAGAACTACAGGAAACGTATGATCTCTGTAATTGCAAACAAAGGTTTCTGTACCAAATATTAAGTTCTGCTTTTCTGATGTATCAAATACTTATGTCATGCAATTAAATGCTAATTAATTACTTAAAAATCATACAATGTGATTTTCTGGATTTTTGTTTTAGATTCCGTCTCTCACAGTTGAAGTGTACCTATGATAAAAAAATTACAGACCTCTACATGCTTTGTAAGTAGGAAAACCTGCAAAATCGGCAGTGTATCAAATACTTGTTCTCCCCACTGTATATACTTGTGGTGGTGGAAACATGTTTTGTCTAATGCAGCTGTATTGATCATCTGGGTAGAATAAACTTGGTTAAGCTTTCATAGTGTCCGTAGAGGTTTTTATTTTTTTTATTTTACTCACTCTGAGAATTAGGTTCTAACACTCCTCAATGCCATTGGATGAATCCCGGAACATATTCCAGTCTGTGCGAGCAAAACTGTCCTGTAGCGTAGCATCTGCGTCATCTGACCACTTCCGTATTGACCGAGTCACTGGTTCTTCCTGCTTTAGTTTTTGCTTGTAAGCAGGAATCTGGAGGATAGAATTATGGTCAGATTTGCCAAATGGAGGGTGAAGGAGAGCTTTGTACACGTGTGTGTGTAGTAAAGGTGGTCCAGAGATTTTTTTATTTTCTTCTCTCTGATGACACATTTGACATGCCGGTAGAAATKAGGTAAAACGGATTTAAGTTTGCCTGCAGTAAAGTCCCTGGCCACTAGGTGCGCAACTTCTGGATGAGCACTTCCTTGTTTGCTTATGGCCTTATACAGTTGTTTGAGTGCTGTCTTAGTTCCAGCATCGGTTTGTGGTGGTAAATAGACCGCTACAAATAATACAGATAGTGTGGTCTATAGCTTATCATAAGGTTCTCTACTTCAGGCGAGCAATACCTTGAGACTGCTTTAATATTAGACATCGCGCACCAGCTGTTATTGAAAAATAGAAACACACCCCCACCCCTCGTCTTACCAGACGTAGTTTCTCTGTCCTGCCGGTGCATGGGAAATCCCGCCAGCTTTATATTATCCGCGTTGTCGTTCAGCCACGACTTGTRAAACATAAGCTATTACAGAGTTTAATGTCTCGTTGGTTGGATAATCTCGATTTTATATTTCAATGCTTGTACGTTGGCCAATAGAACTGATGGCAGTGGGGGTTTACTCGTTCTCCTACAAATTCTCAGAAGGCAACCYGACCTCCGCCCCCTTTTTCTCCATCTTTTCTTCACGCAAATGACAGGGATTTGGGCCTGTTCTCGAGAAAGCAGTATATTCTTTGCGTCTGACTCGTTAAAGGAAAAAGCTTCTTCCAGTTCAAGGTGAGTAATCGCTGTTCTGATGTCCAAAAGTTATTTTGGATCATAAGAGACGTTAGCAGCAACATTATTATTATAAAATAAGTTGTGAACAACTAAAAAAAAAAAGCGAACAAAATAGCACAGTTGGTTAGGAGCACTTAAAACGTCAGCCATCCCCTCCTGCGCCATTCTACAATTCGACCATGAAGGCCTGATTCACGCAGTCTCCTCTGAATAGTTGATGTTGAGATGTGTCTGTTACTTGAACTCTGTAAAGCATTTATTTGGGCTGCAATTGCTGAGGCTGGTAACTCTAATGAACTTGTCTTCTGCAGCAGATGTAACTCTAGGTCTTTCTTTCCTGTGGTAGTCCTCATGAGAGGCAGTTTCGTCGTAGCGATTGATTGTTTTTGCGGCTGCACTTGAAGAAACTTTGAAAGTTCCTGAAATTTTCTAGATTGACTCACCTTCATGTTTTCAAGTAATGATGGACTGTCTTTTCTCTTTGCTTATCTGAGCTGTTCTTGCCATAATATGGACTTGGTCTTTTACCAAATAGGGCTGTCTTCTGTATACCACCCCTACCTTGTCACAACACAACTGATTGGCTGAAACGCATTAAGAAAAAAGTTGATTTGTGGAACATCTTTCAAGGCACACCTGTTAATTGAGATGCATTCCAGGTGACTACCTCRTAAAGCTGGTTGAGAGAATGCCAAGCGTGTGCAAAGCTGTCAAAGGCAAAGGGTGGCTACTTTGAAGAATATAAAATATATATATTTAACACTTTTTTTGGTTACTACATGATTCCATATGTGTTATTTCATAGTGTTGATGTCTTCACTATTATTCTACAATGTAGAAAATAGTAAAAATAGAGACAAACCCTTGAATGAGTAGATGTGCCAAAATATTTGACTGGTACTGTACTTACATACATAAAATAGTTTTGTCTGTGAAAATACTAAAATACACAGGAGAAAAACTATATTATATAACAAATATTAAAATACACATGTATTTGAACCCAGGTCTGGTGTGTGTGGGGGAACATGCGTGGGTGGGTGGAAGACTGGGGGGGATGACTAAGTGTGTGGAATGGGCAGATTAACGCTCGCCCCCTCCTTCATGCTCTTATGCTTATAAGAATGGAATGAAGAGAACATTGGCCATGGCTTATTAATTTAACAGAATTCTGAAATGTATTCATGTAACCTCAGTCAGACCAGGACTTTAACCTAGATTCTTCCCCGCAGTGCCAAATGGAAAGATGTTTGGAGAGAGGAGTGGTGCAGAGCCAGAGGGTTCAGTGATTGTGAGACACGTGGTTTTAGTTACCGCTCGGCTCACCACCTCTCCCCTGTCAGTGTGATTTATCCCCCGGCAACATGGGGGAGCGGCTCTCTGCATCCATCTTGTGTCAGACAGACTCCATCTTGTGTCAGAGACAGATGGCTCCAGTAGCTCTGATTGTCCGCTGGGACTCCAGGATATTACAGTAGCACACTGTCATAACTCTACAAATGACTGATTTTATATCATGGCTGGCAACACACAGTTGCAAACCCAAAGCAGTGTGCTCAGCATCGCAGAATATAAACACTTTAAGGTGAACTTATCTTGTTTTTGAATATCTATGCACACTAAGCTTTAACTTCAAAGTGATAATACAAAAAAAACTATATTTTTTTAATGTATATATACACACTACCGTTCAAAAGTTTGGGGTCACTTAGAAATGTCCTTGTTTTTGAAAGAAAAGCACTTTTTTTTGGTCCATTTTATAATAACATCAAATTGATCAGAAATACAGTGTAGACATTGTTATTGTTGTAAATGACTATTGTAGCTGGAAACGGCTGATTTTGAATGGAATATCTACATAGGYGTACAGAGGCCCATTATCAGCAACCATCACTCCTGTGTTCCAATGGCACATTGTGTTAGCTAATCCAAGTTTATAATTTTAAAAGGCTAATTGATCATTAGAAAACACTTTTGCAATGATGTTAGCACAGCTGAAAACGGTTGTGCTGATTTAAAGAAGCAATAAAACGGTCTTTCTTTAGACTAGTTGAGTATCTGGAGCATCAGCATTTGTGGGTTCGATTACAGGCTCAAAATGGCCAGAAACAAAACTTTTCTTTCAAAAACAAGGACATTTCTAAGTGACCCCAAACTTTTGAACGGTAGTATATTCATATTTTCAATTTGGTCAGCTTGTTGTTAAGGTCCTTACACCCTTTTGGATGTTTGTTGATGTGTTGTAATATTGATCATGGTGATTGTGTGTGCCTTGCCAGGTGTGTTTCATCGGCAGGAGTAATGTGGGGAAGTCGTCTCTCATCAAAGCTCTGTTCTCCCTGGCTCCTGACGTAGAAATTAGAGTCTCCAAAACACCCGTGAGTAAACTAAGATCTGTTGTTTATTGGGGGGGTCCTACATTGTGTTATCGCTCTGTCTCATTCCATACATTCTCTAAGGTACTTTCACTACCTGGCATTTTATCCACTCTCTCTCAGGGCCATACCAAGAAGATGAACTTTTTCAAAGTGGGCAAAGCTTTCACCATGGTGGACATGCCTGGTTATGGATACAGGGCTCCCAAGGACTTTGTGGAGATGGTGGAGCACTATCTGGGTTCAAGAAAAAAGTAGGTCTTCGGGATGTTTTAGCTTTACATTATGTGGCTGTCAATCAATGTACAGTAAGTACACTGAACAAAAATCTACACGCAACATGTAACATGTTCTAATATTTTACTGAGTTACAGTTCATATGAGGAAATCAGTCAATTTAAATGAATTCATTAGGCCCTAATCTATGAAAATCACATGACTGGGCAGGGGTGCCGGGGTGGGGTGCATAGGCCCACCCACTGGGGAGCCAGGTCCAGACAATCTGAATGAGTTTTTCCCCACAAAAGGGCTTTATTACAGACAAAAATACTCCTGAGCACCTCCCCCACCCCTCAGACGATCTCGCAGGTGAAGAAGTCGGATGTGGAGATCCTGGGCTGTCGTGGTAACACGTGGTCTGCGGTTGTGAGGCCGGTTGCCAAATTCTCTAAAATGACGTTGGAGGCAGCTTATGGTTGACAAATTAACATTAAATTCTCTGGCAACCGCTCTAGTGGACATTCCTGCCTCAAAACTTGAGACATCTGTGGCATTGTGTTGTGACAAAACTGCACATTTTAAAGGTGCCTTTTATTGTCCCCAGCACAAGGTGCACCTTTGTAATGATCATGCTGTTTAATCCGTTTATTGATATGCCACTACTGTCAGGTGGATGGRTTATCTTGCCAAATGAGAAATGCTCACTAATATGAATGTAAATACATTTGTATACAAAATTTGAAAGAAAAACCTATTGTGTGTATGGAAAAAATCTGGTATTTTGTATTTCAGCTCATGAAACATGGGACCAACACTTGACATGTTGCATTTCTATTTTTGTTCAGTGTAGATCAGGGCTCTCCAACCCAGTTCCTGGAGAGCTACCCTCCTGTAGGTTTGCGATCCAATCCCAGTTGTAACTAAACCTGATTCAGCTTATCAACCAGCTAATTATTAGAATTGGGTGTGCTAGATAACCAACAGGACGGTAACTCTCAAGGAGCAGGGTTGGAGAGTTGATGTAGATCGAATGCATTTGTCTGTTTGTGTAACATGATCATGCTTTCCTCTGCTGTGTTACATTTCTATCAGTCTGGTAAGGACCTTCCTATTGGTGGACGGCAGTGTTGGGCTACAGGAGGCAGATATGATCGCCCTGGAGATGTGTGAAGAGTTCAGTCGGCCTTACGTGGTGAGATTAACCTCTATAGCCTCTGTTTTAATAGAATATATATACATATTGTCAYGAGAATTTTGCTATCTCAATGGTTGAACTCAACTATCACTCAAGCTTTGTCTATTTCCCAGAGGTCGTAAATCTCCGGTTAATAAAGAATTAGACAAAGTCTCAGATTCTGCAATAGATCAATACTTTATTCAGAGAGCGCTCTGCCCTCTCAAGTTCAGAGCCCATCTTATATACACACACGTTCCTGTCATAGGCTACTCCCTGCTCAGATTGTCTGTATTTTTCCACTATACTAACACATCTCATTATCTTCTGCAAGCCTAGCCATTTCTAACAGTTACTCCCCTACCTAGGTTGGGGAGGCCTCTTTCCTGTTATTGGTTTCAGAGTTATCACAAGGTCGTCTGTAGACAGTTCAGTTGTCCTTTGATGTCTCAACTATACATTTCTCTTATTGCTAAATAGTAACACAATGTTTTAGTCTTAACTTGTTTTACACACACACATTATTGGATTATGACTAACACATTTCATTCAATTATATGGTTTCAGGGTGGAATACTTTAGTCATTATCTTAAACATACAAATTATTATATCACATATATATATATATACACACATATACAGTTGAAGTGGAAAGTTTACATACACCTTAGCCAAATACATTTAAACTCAGTTTTTCACATTCCTGACATTTAATCTTAGTAAAAATTCCCTGTCTTAGGTCAGTTAGGATCACCACTTTATTTTAAGAATGTGAAATGTCAGAATAATAGTATAAGGATTTATTTCAGCTTTTATTTCTTTCATCACATTCCCAGTGGGTCAGAAGTTTACATACACTCAATTAGTATTAGGTAGAATTGTTTTTAAATTGTTTAACTTGGGTCAAATGTTTCGGGTAGCCTTCCACCAGCTTCCCACAATAAGGTGTGAATTTTGGCCCATTACTCCTGACAGAGCTGGTGTAACTTAGTCAGGTTTGTAGGCCTCCTTGCTCGCACACGCTTTTTCAGTTCTGCCCACAAATTTTCTATAGGATTGAGGTCAGGGCTTTGTTATGGCCACTCCAATACCTTGATTTTGTTGTTCTTAAGCCATTTTGCCACAACTTTGGAAGTATGCTTGGGGTCATTGTCCTGACTGATGTCTTGAGATGCTGCTTCAATATATCCACATAATTTCCCTCCCTCATGATGCCATCTATTTTCTGAAGTGCACCAGTCCCTCCTGCAGCTAAGCACCCCCACAACCTGATGCTGCCACCCCCGTGCTTCATGGTTGTGCTAGCATCYCCCTTTTTCCTCCAAACATAATGATGGCCATTATGGCCAAACAGTTCTATTTTTGTTTCATCAGACCAGAGGACAATTCTCCAAAAAGTACGATCTTTGTCCCCATGTGCAGTTGTAAACCGTAGTCTGGCTTTTTTATGGGCGGTTTTGGAGCAGGGGCTGTGGATATAGATACTTTTGTACCTGTTTCCTCCAGCATCTTCACAAAGTCCTTTGCTGTTGTTCCGGGATTGATTTGCACTTTTCGTACCAAAGAACGTTCATCTCTAGGAGACAGAACGCGTCTCTTTCCTGAGCAGTATGACGACTGCGTGGTCCCATGGTGTTTATACTTGCGTACTGTTGTTTGTACAGATGAACGTGGTACCTTCAGGTATTTGGAAATTGCTCCCAAGGATGAATGAGACTTGTGGAAGTCTACAATTTTTCCCCCTGAGGTCTTGGCTGGTTTCTTTTTGATTTTCCCATGATGTCAAGCAAAGAGGCACTTGGTTTGAAGGTAGGCCTTGAAATACATCCACAGGTACACCTCCAATTGATTTTAAATGTCATTTAGCCTATCGGAAACTTCTAAAGCCATGACATMATTTTCTGGAATTTTCCAAGCTGTTTAAAGGCACAGTCAACTTAGTGTATGTGAACTTCTGACCCACTGGAATTGTGATACAGTGAAATAATCTGTCTGCTAAACCAAGTGTATGGGAAAATGTACTTGTGTCATGCACAAAGTAGATGTCCTAACCGACTTGCCAAAACTATAGTTTGTTTACAAGAAATTTGTGGAGTGGTTGAAAAATGAGTTTTAATGATTCCAACCTAAGTGTATGTAAACTTCAAGTGTGTGTGTGTATATATATATATATATATATATATATATATATATATATGGGATGATGGCATTGTTAAACAACTCAGTGTTCTGTTTTGTGTCCTTGTGTATGTTAAGTTTACAGAATTTTACTATAATCTAGGTTCTCCATTTTCATTGCATGCCATTTAAGCCTTTTCTGTCCCTCTCCTCCTTAGTGTGTTATGTTCCATCACACTCACTGTAGAGAGCAGATTCATGTAGAACGCTCTAACTTGTCCCACTCAGCTATTTAAAAACCGCAGTCCTGGATCCGGCCATTATTGATTGGCCCTGTCCTGTGATTAATGCATGAAGCTGTGATTTATTCATGCTATCAGGTTATTAAGCACAGCTTCATGCATTAATCACAGGACTGGATCCGGCCATTATTGATTGGCCCTGTCCTGTGATTAATGCATGAAGCTGTGATTTATTCATGCTATCAGGTTATTAAGCACTTTTGACCACATAACTAAAATGATGTCAACGGGATCTTAAATAAAGCTAACAGGTTATTAAGCACTTTGACCACATAATTTTAGTTATGTCAACGGGATCTTAAATAAAGTTTATGTCCACCTTGTGGAGCCACAACAGACTAAAGGACTGACGTCAGATTAAAATTATCCCATTGATGTACTTACATGGGATGAATGGATGCACTCGTCATACTGCCAATAAAATACAGGCCTAGCCCCTGCCGCTTATAGTGTCCTAAACCACCCAGAAGATGACCGAAAACGTTAGTTATTGTTCCTCATAGAACCGCTTATTTTGCTTGGGAATTGGGAACACAGTGTCTGATTTGGACTAGCACACAATGAGAACCTGTTTATTCATTCATGATCGTATAGCCTATCAGCACTTGTTAATGAGGCATCTTTGTAAAACTCTTGTTTTGTCTGGTGTGTGATGCAGATTGTGGTGACCAAGATCGATAAGTGCCGCCAGGGGGTGCTGTTGACTAACCTGCTGCAACTTCAGGATGCCATAAAACAAACTGTTAGCTGCTTCCCACAGCCCTTCCTGGTCAGGTGAGTCACCCACACACCCTACTATTTTCAGTAAATTGTGCACCATATATATCTCTCTTTTTAGACCGATGGCTTGTCACTGTGAACTTGCCATGTCAGAATGTAAATTTACACACACATCGTTATAGAGCTCGCCTTATAGTCCTAAAAAATGTGTTACCTCTGGTTCGTTCGGCCATTCCTATGTCGGAAATTAATGGGGATAGAGTGGGGTTTTGGGATAAATGCCGAAAGTAAGGTTAACACAGGTTTAGGAGATCTTAAACGTTTTGTTCTGTGAGGTAATGACCTTTTTAGGAATTATGGAGCATTTATGTGCTCGTTTTGATTACATAAATGCTTCAAAATTCCCAAAAAGTGACGTTAGCTGGTGAACAATTTCTGATAAAAAATACTTGTCTTATACGTAATTTTTTATCACATAGTCTTTATCAGCTAACGTCACTTTTTGGGAATTATGATKCATTTATGATCTCCTAAGACCTTTTTGTTTTCTGAATTTATCAAAAAAACCTCAAACCCCCATTCCTTTCCCCATAGGGTTTGCCCAACAAGCCATGGCGGAGTTAGTGCTTACAAAAAGAAGCCATTACTATTGCTCAATATTCAAGGACATAAAGAGTTAGTCACAGTCACACTTATTTGGCAAAAGACCGACAGACACACCCTCTCTCATTTCACTCATGTCATTGTAGCAATCACATGACTAGACCAAGGTCATCACAGATGGAGTTGTAGTCTACAGGAAGAAAGTGTGGCTGACTGCTTACATGCAAAATACACACTGAGTGTACAAAACATTCCATGACAGACTGACCAGGTGAATCCAGGTGATAGCCATGATCCCTTATTGATGTCACTTGTTAAATCCACTTCAATCAGTGTAGCTGAAGGAGAGGAGACAGGTTAAAGAAGYGTTTTTAATCCTTGAGACAATTAAGACGTGGATTGTGAATGTGTGCCGTTCAGAGGGTGAATGGGCAAGACAAAGGATTTAAGTGCCTTTTGAACGCTGCAGRGTTTTTCRCGCTCAACAGTTTCCCGTGTGCATCAAGAATGTGTGTWCCACCCAAAGGACATCCAGCACACATGACAACTGTGGGAAGCATTGGAGTCAACATGGACCAGCATCTACACCTTGTAGTCCATGCTACGACAAATTGAAGCTGTTCTGAAGACAAAAGGGGGTGCAACTCAATATTAGGAAGGGGTTCTTGATGTTTGGTATAGTCTGTATTTAGATGAATAGCCTATGTAAATATAAAAAAAATGCAACAAAACATTAATTACATCAATGGATACAGACTTACAGTACAATACTCAATATTAGGAAGGTGTTCTTAATGTTTTGTACACTCCGTGTATATAGCCTATCACCTCAGATATTTCTTGTTCATCCTTTTAGATAATGGAACGATATGCTTCAGTTCCATCGTCATGCCAACCACACCGTACCGTGATATTGTATTGTAAAATCTCTGTTGCCTTCACTGTAAACCAGAAAGTATGCCATTAGTTAGTGCTGTAGTTTGACTGTAACCTGTCTTCCTAATTCTTTAGGTGATGGGAAAGGACAGACTGGATTATGTCACAGTGCAGTTTACATATTATCTTATGTAAGCTGCAGTGCAGGTTCACTTTTCTTTATTAAAAACTGTGAAAGTGCACCATTGCGGCACACATGCATTTGTGTAAATAAAACCTACCTATCTAATTGGGTCAGATGGCTACCAGTGATCAGATAAGACAAGATAATGGTGGCAGTGGCACGCACGTACGGTTGGGCATACACACACACACGGACCTGACTGCACACTGTCATTGAAATTGGAGGGAGAGGAATGGCCGTGTGCAGGAGAGACAGACTGTGTGTGAGAGAGAGTGTGACTGACTGTCACTCACACACTCTGCCTCTCGGCCAAGGTCTTAGGGGTTATGTCCGGCTGCACATTCCATAAAGGTTGAGTGTCGGAAGAATATCTCACACCAGTAACTAACTGATAACAGACCCACTGAAGTGCTACTCTACAGATACCAGCACACTAATGCACTAATTTACTAACACGGAAGGGCCCCGTTATAATGGCTCGTAAACTGTACATACACATGTTAACTGTCGTTCTTCACAGGCAGGCACACCTACTTTCTCACTTTAACAACTACTTCATTACTCTGTCCTGTGTTGTGTATAGCAGGCCTCGCCAATTCTATACATGCAAATATGTTTGGCTGTCTTCAAAAATTTGAAGCAGCTATATATTGATCTCTCTCTCTTCTAATCGACAGTTCTCTCCATTTTTCGGGGATATACCTGCTCCGTTGTTTCATTGCCCATGTGACTGGGAGCATTCAGCTGGGAGACACTTGTCAAAGCTGATCTGAGACCAGTTAACCACCTCTTCTCTGACTGCACACTCTGGAGCACAGCTGATAACTTCTTTTGGAATCAGCTCATACTTACTCAATCTATGAACACTCGCACCACTGATACAGTAGCCTATTGTGGACAGATTTCAAAACTGACCAGAGATCAGTTGCTATACTTGGCTCATGTGCTGCTACAGTGTTTCTCTTCTAACCCCTAAACCATTATACCAAAGCAGACAGCTGATCCGAGATCTAATCCACTGTCTGTAAGTGCTTTCTTATGGACACGGTACTGTGTGATTCTACGGGAACTTTCACCTTGGGAACAGAGACAAACTAAAAGCTGACCTGAAGACAGTTTCCCAATAGAGCCACTTCACCTTTAGTGTTTGTGTACATTGTTTACTATAGTCAGACTGCTATTTCTGTATATACCGTGCATTCGGAAAGTTTTCAGACCCCTTGACTTTTTCCACATTTTGTTACGTTAGACTTATTCTATGGATTCAGTCGTTTTTTACCTCCTCAATCTACACACAATACCCCATAATGACAAAGCAAAAACAGGTTTTTAGAAATGTTAGCAAATTTATTACAAATTAAAAAAACGTAACTATCACATTTACTTAGGTTTTAAGACCCTTTACTCAGTACTTTGTTGAAGCCCCTTTGGCAGCGATTACAGCCTCGATTCTTTTTGGGTATGACGCTACAAGCTTGGCACACCTATATTTCTGGAGCTCTGTCAGAGTGACCATCGGGTTCTTGGTAACCTCCCTGACCAAGGCCCTTCTCCCCCAATTGCTCAGTTTTGCTGTGCGGCCAGCTCTGGGGAGAGTCTTGGTGGTTCCAAACTTCTACCATTTACGAATAATGTAGGCCACTGTGTTCAGAAATTGTTTAGTAACCTTCTCCAGATCTGTGCCTTGACACAATCCTGTTTCAGAGCTCTACGGACAATTTCTTTGACCTCATGGCTTGGTTTTTGCTCTGACATGCACTGTCAACTGTGGGACCTTATATAGACAGGTTGTGTGCCTTTCCAAATCCTGTCCAATTGAATTKACCACAGGTGAACTCCAATCAAGTTGTAGAAACATCTCAAGGATGATCAATGGAAACCGGATGCACCTGAACTCAATTTTAGAGTATAATAGCAAAGGGTCTAATTAGTTATGTAAATAAGGTATTTCTGTTTGTCATTGTTAATACATTTGTAAACATTTCTACACTTCTTTTTTTTCACTTTGTCATTCTGTGTAGATGTGTTTTTATTTAATCGATTTTAGAATAAGGCGTAACAAGATGTGGGAAGGGGTCTGAATACTTTCTGAATGCACTGTATGGTGATGGGAATATGGATTGTTTTAATTTTGTAATAAAAACTATAAAAGGAAACATTTGTGTTGGTTGTTGTAGAACTCTGGACCTAAAGGGTCCTATATAGTAAGCTACTGGTGGAGACTTTGTTAAACATTTCCCCTAGCATTTAATGAATGACAGAATTAATGGGGAAAGAAGTACTAAGGGAAGCAAAAACTATTGAACTGGCTACATTTTGAGAGACTGGGATAAGATCTTGTATTTTGTGGGAAAAGTGATCAGTTCTGGCGTAAGAATGAACCATGGTCTCATCTCAGGACAAATAAGGTTACATTCATGTAATATCAACTGGATAGTTGCGTAAGAAGAACAACCTAGTTACAGGCCTACAATATAGTCAGATGGTTTATGATACATTTGAGGTACAGTAATACGACTGATTATATAGTGAAATGTGACGCACACATAGGTTGTCACAGTTTTTGTGCTGTAACACATTATTTCCATGTTTTTTGTTGACAGATATTTATCCATCTACTTGGTTGATATTATATTATTATTTTCTAGCGTATGAATTTCACAATGTCTCATTTTCTTTCTCCAAACGATAGAAGTGTGAAGTTCCTCACTTACTTTTTGTGTCCTTGTCTTCCTCTAACAGCTAAAGTCTACCCCCCCCCCCCCACACTGGGTACGAGGCTTATACGATGTCATTTTGGCGTCTTTCAGTGACACACAGAGCATTCCTTCCACCTCTAGCTTTTTTTTCATAGTGGGTCCAACATCCAGAGACTTTCCAGTCCTACTCTTTTACAGTCCCACTGGGGAGAGGTGACGCACACCAGACAGGACCTTGTGCCCGCGCACAACACGTACAGGTAGGCATCATCACTCCTTTGGTGGCGGTACCAGGATGATGATGTTGCATGGCTGTGATTGGAAGAGGACAATAAAATTTAAGAGCTGAAGGAGTGATAAAAAAGTAAGATGGTGCAATTTACGTTTATTGTAAGTTTAATCAATGACTGTGTTTTTCTGCATTCGCATTTGGACACTGACCTCATAAAAACGTTAGGCATGAGTTAATTATTATTATATATTTTTTTTTTAGGTGTTAAAGGCCTGGAGGGGAGAGGTGTATGTTCTCAGTGCAGCCCTCGTCACCGTGGATACAGGAGGGAGGAGAGCCGGAGGAGTCTTAAAAGAACGCAACACCACAGGACAGACGACTTCTCTCCATCCCCCCCGCACTCTGGAATTCTTCTATTGGGTTCCTTTTTAGATACATTTTTTTTTTACCCCCGTCACTGTTCTCCACTATGAACACACCAATGACAACGGCTGCTGTGGCGTTGGCCACCTGCCACACCAACGCCACGATATGCTCGGACACGTCGTGCCTGGTGGCTCCCAGCAACTACAACAAGATCCTGAGCCTAGTTCTCAGCATCGTGCTGACCGTCATGCTGGCCATGGTCATGTTCTCCATGGGCTGCACTGTGGAGGCCGGAAAGCTGTGGGGACACATCAAGAGACCATGGGGAATTTTTATCGGCTTCTTGTGCCAGTTCGGCATCATGCCCTTCGCTGCCTTCGCCCTGTCGCTGGCCTTCAATGTGCTGCCCGTGCAGGCCGTCGTCATCATCATCATGGGCTGCTGTCCCGGTGGCTCCAGCTCTAATATCATTGCCTACTGGCTGGATGGAGACATGGACCTCAGGTGAGACTGACTGGAAGCAGTAACACTCTTAGATGAAGAAGAATGGGGGGAAAGGGTTCCAAAAGGGTTCTCCGGCTGTCCTCATAGGATAATTATTTTTGATTCCGGGTAGAACACTTTTGTGTTCCATGTAGAACCCTCTGGAATGGAACTGAAAACGGTTCTACCTGGAACAGAAAAGTGTTCTTAAGAGATCTCCTATGGGGACAGCCGGAGAACCCTTTTAGGTTCTAGATGGCACGTTTTTTTCCTTTTTTCTTCCTAAGAGTACATGTTATTTGTTTGATTTAGCCTACTTTCAAGTTTTGCCTTTGGTACTACGTTTTTGAGTACTTTTATGCGAGTGCGTTTCTATCGTGATCCAGCGTACTAATGTTGTGTGTTTTCCCCACTCTAGTATCAGCATGACAGCCTGCTCCTCTATCCTGGCCCTGGGGATGATGCCTCTGTGTCTGCTCATCTACACGTCTGTCTGGACCTCTGCTGACACCATCCAGATCCCCTACCAAAGCATAGGTAGCTACCAATACTAAAATAAACCATTCCATACAGGGGCATATGCATTGATGTACCATCTACACAATGTATTGGTGGGAATGCTTTTGTACAGCACTCTTTAGATTCCATACAGCAGCACAGGAACATATAATTAGTATAGATTTCCACATATTGATTGTATTTCTGTGTTAGAACACTGTTAGAAATGCTAAAACATTCGGATCCTTATAGCAGCTTACGTACACGACATGGCCAAAAGTATGTGGATACCTGCTCGTCAAACATCTCATTCCAAAATCATTGGTATTAATATGGAGTTGGTCCCCCTTTGCTGCTATAACAGCCCCCACTCTTCTGGGAAGGCATCCCACTAGATGTTGGAACATTGCTGCGGGGACTTACTTCCATTCAGCCACCAGAGCATTAGTGAGGTTGGACACTGATGTTGGGGGATTAGGCCTGGCCCGCAGTCGGCGTTCCAATTCTTTCCAAAGGTTTTCGATGGGGTTGAGGTCAGGGCTCTGTGCAGGCCAGTCAAGTTCTTCTACTCCGATCTCGACAAACCTTTTCTCTATGGACCTCACTTTGCACAGTGGCATTGTCATGCTGAAACAGGAAAGGACCTTCCCCAAACTGTTGCAACAAAGTTGGAAGCACAGAATTGTCTAGAATGTCATTATGCTGTAGCATTAAGATTTCTCTTCACTGGAAGTAAGGGGCCTAGCCCGAACCATGAAAAAACATTATTCCTCATCCACCAAACTTTACAGTTCGCATAATGCATTGGGGCAGGTAGTCTCCTGGCATCCGCCAAACCCAAATCGGACTGCCAGATGGTGAAGCGTGAGAGCGTGTTTTCCACTGCTCCAGAGTCCAATGGCGGCGAGCTTTACACCACTCCAGCCGACGCTTGGCGTTGCGCATGTTGATCGGCCATGGAAACCCATTTCATGAAGCTCCCGACAAACAACTCTGGTGCTGACGTTGCTTCCAGAGGCAGTTTGGAAGATCATGACAGATTGTATATCTTTGTCTCCAGGTATCACCTTGGTGTCCCTCCTGATCCCCGTCGCCCTGGGAATCTACGTCAAAAACAAGTGGCCTGAAACAGCCAAAAAGATCCTCAAGGTAAGATCAAACACCTCGCACTGCATACAGCTGGTTTTGTTCCACACTACTGCTACACTATACACTTCTAGGTTGTTATTCCGGGATCAATAGTGTGCATGCGATTTGTGGATTCAAATCAAGTCTTTAAAATGTGTGTTTGCAGGTGGGTTCCATAGTTGGCCTCCTCCTCATCATCATAATTGCGGTGGTAGGTGGGGTGCTGTACCAGTCCTCCTGGACCATCTCTCCCTCTCTCTGGATCATCGGAGCCATCTACCCCTTCGTAGGCTTCACCCTGGGCTTCTTCATGGCTCGCTTTGTAGGACAACCCTGGCACAAGTACTACTGCAATATTATATGATTCATGGTAGTCCAGTCTTAATATTGTACCTAGCTGATCAAATCCAAGTTACCATTGCAATAGAAAGTGTTGATAACACCTACCGGAATTATACTTGAATAGCCTGAATAAGTTATTCCCTTTGTCTCCCCTCTGGAAATGCCTTAACATTCAAGTTAATGTAAGCACTACAGTACCAGATGTGCAATGTACTCCACAGGCGCTAAAATGAAAACCATCCAGTGCATTTTAACTTCACCTTGTTCATTTAACAGAGCAGGAGGTTCTTCATAAGCACGCCAGTCAAGCGGAGCCCTTCGTCGCTCCATGGAACCTACTATAGTTAACAAGCCCGTTGTTGTGTTTAAGGTGTCGTACCATCGCCCTGGAGACAGGCTTCCAGAACTCCCAGTTGTGCAGCACCATCGTCCAGCTAACGTTCTCCCCTGAAGAGCTGGAGGTCATGTTYGCCTTCCCGCTCATCTACAGCATCTTCCAACTGGTGGTGGCTGTCATGTCTGTTGGAGGTGGGTCAGCTTATACCGCTGTTGAAGAGCTAATGTCAATATTGATATGCTATCCAAAAGTTTTGAATGATTTTGTGGTCGACTTATAGATGTATAGTAGGCCTATGGTCTGGTATTTCTACCGTGTGTTATCTATATTCCCAACAATTATTTGTCATTCTAGCTAATGATTGATTGCCCGGGTGCCAGTCTGATCATTAACTTCTCTCAGACTATATTATTGATGCTTGTCGGTGCTTATTTAGATTGAAAAATGTGGCTGTAAAGGAACACAGTAGGTGTAACATGAGTGGTTCCGCCTCCTACAGCTTACCAGATGTATAAGTGGAAGTGTGGAGGCGGTTCGTCTGAGTTAGACAGCGAGGGAGCAGAGGGGGACGCTGAGGCACCTAAGGATAAGCAGGAGTACGCCCTGGAAAATGGAGGCTTTGAGTGCGACGAGAATGGCAACAACGGAGAAAAGGGCAAGATCACCCAGATGTGAGCACGGACAGGCCGCGGGACTCTTTGACAGTTAGCAGCACGCAGCGACCTGGGTGCAATACCGTACCTACATCCTTCCCACTCAATCACACCATACACACACACTGACCTTGACAGGCTGAAATTGTGCATTATAGGGTCCTGCCATTTAAAAAGTGAGGTATTCTCAACATGGGAGAGGTTTCTGTGAAGCTTTACTTCAATAACAAAAAAAACAAAATCTTCAGGGGTAGGAAACCATCTCAGATCCTGAATGAAGTCTGAGTTCTCCTGTACCTCACTTTTTTTATTTTTTTACAACAGTGTATACCTGCAGAGACCTCGTGGAGGCCAGCAGTGTGGTAGTGACTGAGGTGAGGTATTGTGAGATTTGTTGAGTGGTGAGGGTTTACATCCTCTCTAGCTCCACAAGAGACAGAGGAAACTGTTCACCGTGAAAAGGTTTCTGTCTAGTCACTCCTGTCAGAACTACAGTAACTTTTTCAATATTTATATTTGCAAACCAGTCAACCTAAACTAATTTATTAGTCCATGTCGTAGGACTCATGACACACACACACACCAGCATTAAGACATTATATTGAATTTTAAATGGACCCCTCCAGGATATTTTACGCATGCCTCATTATTTTATAATTTGTATGTTAAAGCAACAAACAAAAAAATACATTACAAGTCTTCATTTAGTTTTACATTATTAGACAGTACATTTGAACCATATTTATGAATGTACTGTCTTTGTATCCATTTAGATTTACATAGATGAATAGCCTAAATACAGACTATACCAAACATCAAGAACCCCTTCCTAATATTGAGTTGCACCCCCTTTTGTCTTCAGAACAGCTTCAATTTGTCGTAGCATGGACTACAAGGTGTAGATGCTGGTCCATGTTGACTCCAATGCTTCCCACAGTTGTCATGTGTGCTGGATGTCCTTTGGGTGGTACACACATTCTTGATGCACACGGGAAACTGTTGAGCGTGAAAAACCCAGCAGCAGTGCAGTTCTTGACACAAACCGGTGCACCAGGCACCTACTAACATATCGGGTTCAAAGGCACTTAAATCTTTTGTCTTGCCCATTCACGTTCTGAATGGCACACATACAAAATCAATTGTCTCAAGGTTAAAAAAAATCCTTCTTTAACCTGCCTCCCCTTCATCTACACTGATTGAGGTGGATTTAACAAGGGACATCAATAAGGGATCATAGCTTTCACCTGGTAAGTCTATGTCATGGAAAAAGTGGGTGTTCATAATGTTTAGTATACTCTGTGTATATATCTGTGAAGAACTCTCCACATTGCACTGCACCTTAGTTGTTGTCTTTGTCTTTACGCAGAGGCTAGTTGCTAGTGTGTTGTCTTAAAGAAGGTACCTACCCACCTGATCTTTTGATGTGTAAATGTACCCAACAATTAAATAAAGGTGAACATTTTAAGTGGTCTATCAAGAGTTTTACTAAAATATATATTTCATGACAAACTGCAGATCCTTTAGTGAGACTTATCTTCTGACATCTATCACATCCAAACATATGCTTCATGTGAATGGTCTTTTTTTTTTTTTAAGGTGATACAAATATACAGAATTTCTCTTAAGATGGGTTTAAAAACACTTCCAAAGCCGTTTAACAAAGATATCTTCCATGTGGTATCAGACATGGTACTGTATGTAGCCTTATCCATTCATRCATCATGAATCTGTCTATAGTGGGAAGGTACTATACAAATAGGGTACTGCTCCTCAGATGTACACAGACATCAACTGCAAGTCTGTGATGATCAGAGAACTTATTGTAGCCCTGCACTCATTTCTTAATTGACTGTGGGACATTTGTACTTTTATTTGCGGAACCAAACTAACCATTTGATAATTACTTTGTAACCTTGAGTGAACAACAAAAAGCTGTGAGCTGTTAGTCACCAATGGCGGCATCTGACAAACTAAGACTATTGTTTGCAGCACTCCCAAGAGTGTTACTGTATCAAACCAACGTTTTACAGATTTYAACTGAAACCAAACTTCTGACAATCACCTGAATAGATTTGACTCGTTGGGAGAGATGAAGGCTGTGTCTGCTCCAGTGGATTGAGTGTTAGTGGATGGATGCTTCCTAAATGCTACATTTTTGACAGTGATGAAGACATGCCTGCCTGGAACTGTCTTCATGCAAAACAGTACACTGCTGCCTGTCAAGATGTCACAGCCATCGAGGAGGATCTACTAGGACTTCTCCCTAATATCAAATACCATCTGCATATCCATGAAATTTGGTCAAACTAGTTCCATGTGTCTGGGCTGTTTGTCTCAGTTTTAAGATCTGGAGTACCTTTCCATTAGTGGTTGTCTCAAATATTTTCAACCGCCAATAGCCAGGGCCTTCCAAATCTGCAAAAGGTGTATTTGAATGAGCCAATGATCATTGGGTAGTGTGATTGTCATTTTGGGCCTCACACATTCAGAGATGTAGTCAAGTTAAGTCATTTGACCATATTTGGTTATAGGCTATCAGCAATGGCACCAGATTGTATTTTATTTATTTAACTAGGCAAGTCAGTTAAAAACAAATTCTTATTTACAATGACGGCCTACCAAAAGGCCTCCTGCAGGGGGCGGGGGCCTGGGATTAAAAATAAATACAATATAAATATAGGACAAAACACACATCACAACAAGAGAGACAACACAACACTACATAAAGAGAGACCTAAGACAACACAGCATGGTAGCAACACAACATAACAACATGGTAGCAGCACAAAATACGGTAAAAACATTATTGGGCACAGACAACTACACAAAGGGCAAGAAGGTAGAGACAACAATACATCACACAAAGCAGCCACAACTGTCAGTAAAACTGTCATGATTGAGTCTTTGAATGAAGAGATTGTGTGAAATTAAATTCAGTGATAAAACCCGATTCTGCAGCTTCTCAAAACAGCTGAACTGTTTTGCAAAAAGCATTTCTAGATAATTTCCCAATAAAAGTTGTGTTATCCATGTAATTGGTTGTTTTGGGAAAAAGCAGAGATCGGGTCTATTTTGTGTCTGGCCATTTATCTCTAATTTATTAAGGTTTTTGAGACTGGAAATAAAATTCCATTTAATATGTGAAGTAGGATTTACCTTTTAAATGCAAATATTTCAGCCCAATGCATGATTCAACACTGGACATTGAGAAGCTGCTTATAGTGGTATATTCCAAACTGATTTCCTTGATTGAAAGCAAAAACACTATATTACAGATATTCTCAGAATCTATTTCATTACTAGATAAACTCAAGGACTGTATTTTCTTAGTGCCAGATAGGGGAAGGCGCAATAGTATTTCCTGGCTGAGCCCTAGTTCAAAAGTTGTCAGGTTCTGGAGACAAGACAGTGCACCTTCTTCTATATGTGTTATTTGATAACTCAATGATAACTTAATGATTGTTAGGTTATTCAAAACAGAGGTCATGCTTTCGTTGGTGTTTTAAGATCGAACAGTTTGATTGGTTTAGCGATTGTATCGCTGGTGCCTCTACATATAGCTCTGTAAGTGACTTTATATTCATTACTCTGCATAGTATCTCGGACAAATCATCTACACAGGGTTCAGTAATGGAAACACTTTGTAACTGAGGTATGCCATGGAAAACATCTGGTTTCCGCTCAGGTTATGGATGTGTCACTGCAACCTTAAAGGTCTTCAATGATGTCACCATTTCCCTTGATTATAAGCAATATTGTGCCTCTATTGTTATTTGTTATTGACTTGGCCAAAGCTTTTGATACGGTAGACAATTCCATTCATGTGGGCCGGCTAAGGAGTATTGGTGTCTCTGAGGGGTCTTTGGCCTGGTTTGCTAACTACCTCTCTCAAAAAGTGCAGTGCATAAAGTCAGAAAATCTGCTGTCTCAGCCACTGCCTGTCACCAAGGGAATAACCCAAGGCTCAATCCTAGGCCCCACACTCTTAATCTACATCAACAACATAGCTCAGGCAGTAGGAAGCTCGCTCATCCATTTATATGCAGATGATACAGTCGTATACTCAGCTGGCCCCTCCCCGGATTTTATGTTAAATGCTCTACAWCAAAGTGTCCAACAAGCTTTCTCTACCCTTAACCTTGTTCTGAACAACTCCAAAACAAAGGTCATGTGGTTTGGTAAGAAGAATGCCCCTCTCCCCACAGGTGTGATTACTACCTCTGAGGGTTTAGAGCTTGAGGTAGTCACCTCATACAAGTACTTGGGAGTATGGCTAGACGGTACAATGTCCTCCTCTCAGCACATATGACAAATCTGGAGCTCTTAGACATTACACAAAATAAGATGGACAGATGCATGCAAACATGTTTACTGGTTTACATAGTTTGGCATGGTTAGACCTGAGGGACAATCCACTGATTCACACTATTGAGGCAATGTCTTTCACACACCTCATGTGTCTCTGGGGGACTTGAACTTTMCACCTACAGAACCTGTGTTCAAGCTGAATCTGACACTCATATTTGGCGACATTCTGAGGCAGCGGACTCATCTGTACATTAGTTCGGGTATGAGGCCAATGCAGTTGATAATTGGCAGTAATGTCACGTCCAAACACAATCTGAGTCTCCAGCTCAAAGGCCAGACCGTGTCATTTGAGGACTGTGACAGACCTTTCTTTGAGTCTGTCATTTATCCTTAACGCTGAAGAATTCCTTTGTGGATCTGAATTCATGGGAAAGTACTTCAGATCATTGGAAACACTTGAGTACAGGTCTAAGCTTTCAGCTAAAAGTGGTTGATTTAACATCAAGCAGCTGATTCCCCTAAAAACTGACTAAATACAGATAGATCTTTCAATACAGCGTACTGCCTACATTTTTCACAACCTGACCAAACTGAATGTTCTGAAACTTTCAAACTGCAGGATTGACTCGAGGGAAGTTTAACAAAATACTTTATATCTTTGAAAACATCGTATTTGCATATCGAGAACATTTATAATATATTCTAGCTTTACTGAACCTCTCTCTAGCCTTCATTTAATACACTACAAATGTTTTGCAGTTGTGACAATGCTTGGCTCATTGCTCGGGCAAAGGGGTACAGGCAGGTTGAAGTGATCATGCTTAAATCATGATCATAATTAAGCTTTGGAAGACTTGATATGCTTGTTAGACAAACCTAACTTTGTCAAGTACACAGAAGCCAACTGCACAACAGAGGTGGGCTTTGTGTTGCTGCGACTACCCTGGGAGTCCTGTTCTTCATGCTGGTGGTTTTCATCCATAACCTGGCTGGCCTCTAGCTCCTCCCCTTCTACCACATCACCGCTGGCTGTTGGCCATGCTATCCAACACCAGTGGGCACTACCACTATGACGCATTTGTCTCCTACAGCGGGAAGGACGAGCACTAGGTGGTGGAGGAGCTTCTGCCCAACCTGGAACAAAGGGGTCCTCCTTCCCTGTGCTTCTGTCTACACAGTACAGTCGTGGCCAAAAGTTTTGAGAATGACACAAATATTAATTTTCACAAAGTCTGCTGCCTCAGTTTGTATGATGGCAATTTGCATATACTCCAGAATGTTATGAAGTGATCAGATGAATTGCAATTAATTGCAAAGTCCCTCTTTGCCATGCAAATGAACTGAATCCCCAAAAATCATTTCCACTGCATTTCAGCCCTGCCACAAAAGGACCAGCTGACATCATGTCAGTGATTCTCTCGTTAACACAGGTATGAGTGTTRACGAGGACAAGGCTGGAGATCACTCTGACATGMTGATTGAGTTCGAATAACAGACTGGAAGCTTCAAAAGGAGGGTGGTGCTTGGAATCATTGTTCTTCCTCTGTCAATCATTATTAACTGCAAGGAAACACGTGCCGTCATCATTGCTTTGCACAAAAAGGGCTTCACAGGCAAGGATATTGCTGCCAGTAAGATTGCACCTAAATCAACCATTTATCGGATCATCAAGAACTTCAAGGAGAGCGGTTCAATTGTTGTGAAGAAGGCTTCAGGGCACCCAAGAAAGTCCAGCAAGCGCCAGGACCGTCTCCTAAAGTTGATTCAGCTGCGGGATCGGGGCACCACCAGTACAGAGCTTGCTCAGGAATGGCAGCAGGCAGGTGTGAGTGCATCTGCACGCACAGTGAGGCGAAGACCTTTGGAGGATGGCCTGGTGTCAAGAAGGGCAGCAAAGAAGCCACTTCTCTCCAGGAAAAACATCAGGGACAGACTGATATTCTGCAAAAGGTACAGGGATTGGACTGCTGAGGACTGGAGTAAAGTCATTTTCTCTGATGAATCCTCTTTCCGATTGTTTGGGGAATCCGGAAAAAAGCTTGTCCGGAGAAGACAAGGTGAGCGCTACCATCAGTCCTGTGTCATGTCAACAGTATGAGACCATGAGACCATTCATGTGTGGGGTTGCTTCTCAGCCAAGGGAGTGGGCTCACTCACAATTGTGCCTAAGAACACAGCCATGAATAAAGAATGGTACGAACACATCCTCCGAGAGCAACTTCTCCCAACCATCCAGGAACAGTTTATTGACTAACAATGCCTTTTCCAGCATGATGGAGCACCTTGCCATAAGGCAAAAGTGATAACTAAGTGGCTCGGGGAACAAAACATCGATATTTTGGGTCCATGGCCAGGAAACTCCCCAGACCTTAATCCCATTGAGAACTTGTGGCCAATCCTCAAGAGGCGGGTGGACAAACAAGAATCTACAAATTCTGACAAACTCCAAGTATTGATTATGCAAGAATGGGCTGCCATCAGTCAGGATGTGGCCCAGAAGTTAATTGACAGCATGCCAGGGCAGATTGCAGAGGTCTTGAAAAAGAAGGGTCAACACTGCAAATATTGACTCTTTGCATCAACTTCATGTAATTGTCAATAAAAGCCTTTGACACTTATGAAATGCTTGTAATTATACTTCAGTATTCCATAGTAACATCTGACAAAAATATCAAGACACTGAAGCAGCAAACTTTGTGGAAATTAATATTTGTGTCATTCTCAAAACTTTTGGCCACGACTGTAGACTTCCAGATGGGGAAGGACATTATGGGGAAGGACATTGTGGAGAACATCACAGAGCCTCTACCGGAGCCACCACACCCTCTGCCTGGTCAGTCGCCACTACCTGCGCAGTAACTGGTGTTCCCTGGAGATTCAGGTGGAGCAAAGGGACATCCTTCTCCTGATCTTCCTGGAGAAAATCACCAGCCTGTCTGCCCACCACAGGCTGGCTGGCCTGGTGAAGACCAGGACCTATCTGGACTGGCACCAGGACCCCCATCAGCACCAGGCATTCTGTGCAGAGGTTAATGTAGGACCTTGTGTTAATGCTGATATAAGGTTGGCAGATATATTGAGGACTTTTAACCAGTTTTTCCAATACACATATGCATCATTGTTGCTAAGAGCAACTGAAATAGGCTCTCAGAACTCTGTGGTTTTGATCCCTTTCTGTTTGACAGTATATCAAGTTGAGAACAACCTGTCCATCTGCTGTGAGTGACAATACATTAATGTTCATACAATGAAGCAGTTATTTTCATTTCAACATAAATCAAGAGAGGTTTGTACGGAGGTTTCTAATTGAGGCAGGTGTTAAGAGCATTGGGCCAGTTACCGAAAGGGCGCTGGTTCAAATCCCTGAGCAGGCAAGGTGGAAAAATCTGCCGTTCTACCCCCAACAACTGCTCCCTGGGTGCCGATGATGTCGAATAAGGCAGCCCCSCGCACCTCCCTGATTCAGTGGTTGGGTTAACTGCGGAGGGCACATTTCAGTTGAATAACTGACTAGGTATCCCTGCTGATTGTTTACCTTGCATTTTGGCCTGTAGAGTATATGGTTTATCACACCCCCTTTCCATCCAATCGGGTGAATTCTAGGCAATATATGTGAATTGGAAGGAACCCAGTTTTAATGTATTATTTGATTATTATTTATGCCCTTGAAAAAAGGGAATCTAGCTGAAATGTTGGAAACATGCCATTTTCTGTTTATGATTTGTCTTAAAGAAAAGTTTACATTTATTTGTAGGTAATGTATTAGCAGTTTTCCTGTAAATGCCAAATATAATTCGATAAAAAAGTGAATACTGCACACAGACTGTATGGGTTTGCATAGGTTTAATACCACGTTTCTAAAACATTTTAATAATAGGCTACTTTAAGAAAAACKTAAGGCAAGCGACTGATGTAGGTCTAGAAAACATCAGTGCAAAAATTGTAACTTGATGTCAGAGATGAAACACATGCAACCAAGAAAACCTTGTGTGGAAAGCTTGAGAACCCCTTTTATCCCATAGGCCAGGGTTTTGGAGTCTTAGAAACCTATGAAGGCAAAAATGTCATCAATGTTAGTCTCGTTCAGATCCAAGGGTTTCTGAGCTGGAGTGTCTCTACTTTGGTTGCTAAGCTCATTGCTAAGGGACTGGTCATCAGTCATCGTGGCCACATCCCCCGGTGTGCCTGGTAAAATACTGCTGTTTCTCTTTTGTCTTAGTGACCGTTTTCTGTTGACACAGAATGCACTTGTGATTGGTTCAAATGCAGTCCTGAATGGCTGAAAGCAAATTTTAGGGTGAGCCCTCCTCCACAGTGTCTTCAGCGACTGACAGGTCCTGGGTACCGCCCCTCTGAGTGACAGGGCCCAGCAAACCTCCCGTTTGTAGCGCGTTAGTTTCCCTTGTACACTGGGGAGACCAAGAACAAACAACACATAGGTTCCCCATCATTAATATGACTGGAAGTTTTAGTTTGGACACGGTGTGCAAAGATGTCCCATTGTGATAGTCTGATAGATGCGATAGACCATATTATTAAAAGCCCAGTTAAAACAGAGTTCCTGTACCTGCAGCCCTCTGATTCCAGGCGTTTCATCCTCTGGCACTTCAGGTTCAGGAACGTCAGACGCCCCTTCTCCTGACGCAGCTTCCTGCATTCACACCATCGCATCACTTCCTCCAGGTGGGTGGCCATGTTGCTGAAAGTGGTGGCTGTTTTCAGTTGCTTCAGAAACTTCCTCTTCTGACCAATCACAGCAGCATCCAGTAATGAAGGCTGCTCTTGTTCTGTTGACACCTGCAGAGTTCAAATGACAATCTAGTATAAGTAACACTCATCAAATAACWAACTCAAATGAAAAGTAGTGGACTAAAAGGTGTAATCTGTATAATATTCTGACATAAAAACAACCACACATACCTCTGTGATACCACCATGGGTTCGTTTCAGCAAGTGCTTCATATCAAATCCAGAGATGGCACCTGTTATAAGGAAATKATATGACTGTTATATTATATGTTCAAACATAAACAACAGAACATAGGCTATGCCAGGAGAGCTACATAAAAAATAGATCAATCTATCAAATGTATTTTATAAAGTCCTTTTTACATCAGCAGCTGTCACAAAGTGCTTTATAAATACCCAGCCTGAAACCCCAAAAAGCAAAGAATGCAGAGGCCGATGACACTAACCTGTATCACCAGTTCTCTGGAGTAAGACTGCAGTTCCCAGATCCACTTTGCTGCTCTTCCTATTGGAGGGACCACCCAGAGCCTGCTTCCTACTCTCCTCTCCCTCCTCTCTGAACAGTCTGTTGAGCACAGAGGACCTGGAGGCTCCTATCCCTCCAAGGCCCTTAGGGGCCCGGGAATGCTGCATCTTCAATAAGGAAGAGTCAGAGGGCCCGAGGAACTCTGCCATCCCTGCAGGCAGGGTGAAGTCTATGAGGAAGGCCATAGCCTGAGCCTGGGACACCTCCTTCAGGAGCTCCAGGAGGTGCTGATAGAGAGGGGCCAGGCTACCCAGGATGCCCCGGAAAAACACCCTAAGGAGCAGAAAGATACAGCACTCCTAACCAGAGTCACTTCCACTTAGAGTCACTTTCATTTGTCTTAAGATAGCTAGATGAGACAACCACATATCAAAGTCATAGTAAGTCAGCGCTAGTAAGAAGGGACAGGTTTGATGACCCTGAAAGAGCCACAGGACTCACCACAGTCGGCTAAGCATGCTGGTGAGCACCACGTTCAACATAATGAATTCCTTTGATTGGAGGTGCTTCCCCGCTAGTCTGGAGAGGAGATTGGTCAAGGCAATCATACACACCATGCTCATGTATGCATGTCTACACTGAGAACATTGTTGCGTTCCAGGTGGTCTTTTTTTGTTGTTGCAGTCATGCTGCACATTACAGAAGATTGTCATGTGACATACCCCGTCATCACTTTTGTCTCGAGACGTCTTCATTCATATTGGTCTTAAGTCATCTCTGGATATGTCTCAAGATGCCTTAAGACATGTTGCTGGCTGAGTAGGTATTACTGTGGTTTCTGACAAGTTAAACACTTCTCCAGGCGTTGAGAGACTAACAATACGCAACTGCAAAAAAGATGACCTGGAACGCCAGCAACAGTCATTTATATAGTAATAATCATACACTGGATTTAGAGCGCCTTTCAAAAAAAAGAAAAAAGACACTTAGGCAAAAAAGAGAGGTAAAAAAAAACAAGGACACAGACAGATAACAGCTGAAGTCTCCCAGAGGAGAGAGAGAAGGATACATGAAGGCTCTGGTGCAGTGATTGAGCAGACATGTCATCAGTCTGGCAGCTCCCAACACCTTGAGACCAAGCCATTCCAGCATGGGCTGACTGGGGACATCACACTGACCTGTCTCCATAGCCAGCTGGCTGCAAACACAGATATACACACATCAAGATGACACAGTTAGTCTACGGTGTATTGGCTATCAAATAAACATAGACCCAAAAACAAGTTATATGGATCTTGATGCCCGATAGTGTGCTGTGTCTGCGTGATTAGATGCAGCTAAGTAGTGCAACAAGGGCATGTAAATTCCCTGGCACAAAACAATTTGCTAATAGCTAAATGCAGAGSAATTCTAGCTAGTTAGTACCTTTGCACTTTCTTTGGACATAGCTCCTTCAGGTCCAGAAGAGCAGCATCCAGCTTCATTTCCTTCAACCGGTTTATGCATTGCTCAACCTGCAGGGGTTTTCAAAACTCAGTCAATAACCCTCTACATCAGGGGTGTCAAACTCATTYTGCCCTGGGGGTAGGGTTGCCATGCCCATTATACTATGAAATAACACATATTGAATCATGTAGTAACCAAAAAAAGTGTAAACAAATCAGAATATATTTGAGATTCTTCAAAGTAGCCACCCTTTGCCTTGATGACAGCTTTGCACACTCTTGGCATTCTCTCAACCAGCTTCACTTGGAATGCTTTTCCAACAGTCTTGAAGGAGTTCCCACATATGCTGAGCACTTGTTGGCTGCTTTTCCTTCACTCTGCGGTCCAACACATCCCAAACCATCTCAATTGGGTTGAGGTCGGGTGATTGTGGAGGCCAGGTCATCTGAAGCAGCAATCCATCACTCTTCTTCTTGGTCAAATAGCCCTTACACAGCATGGAGGTGGGTTTAATAAACATTGTGCCTAATACGTTACATAGTGCACCGCATATTACGCATGGCAGAAAAATATCAAACAAAACTGATTTAAGATGTCTTTGGTACTCGTGATACAAGGCAGTATTCAAAGTCCATCCATGTCTGAGGACATCAGGAGATGAAGTGGAAACCAGCCACTAGGGGCAACACTGAGGTTTCGGTTTTGCTAGGGTGTTGTGTACGGGGATGGTGGATGGGTGTAAGCATCTGCCACCGATTCCAAAGGTTGCAAGTTCAAATCCAGCAACATAACGTTGATTTTGATATTCTTGTTTTAAGCCTATCCCAAACCTTAACATTTACCTTAATGCCTAACCTTGAGAATTTGGAGTTAATGCCTAAATTTAACCTTAAAAGACTTTGAAATGTGATGTTTGAGAAACATGGATGTTTAATTCTGACCTGAGACTGTGAGGGCTGGTAGCAACTACTACCAGAGCGAAGGCCTATGCTTTCACTTCTCAGAATTAGAAGTGTGTGGGCACGGTATGAATATTGTAAATAAAGGATTTATATGCCCCATGTGGGATTAGAACTTACAACCATTGAACTATGAGCCAACTGTTTTAGCAGACCGCGCCACCAATCAGTCATGACGGTTGAAGGAAAAGAAATACAAGTTGACATCTACTAGTTACAATGGATAGAGCTACAAATATAAAAGGTATAATCCACATTGCCTACACGTTTTCTTTCTTCTTAAAAGCAATATAGATGTGTATGAAACGATAAGCAAAAACATTAAATTTGGTCAAATGCGGAAATGTGCCTTACTGCCTTTTGAAGTCTGTGTAATGCCAGTAGTCTAGTCAAGACCATTGTCAAATAAGGCGTGCTGTCACCAGCTTTTATAGCTAGCCTCGAGGTGGTACCACTCAGCACATCTGGAAGGGAGTGTATTTCATATCGAACCCCTCCCTTGAGGTGGTACCACCCAGCACATCTRGAAGGGAGTGTATTTCATATCGAACCCCTCCCTTGAGGTGGTACCACCCAGCACATCTAGAAGAGAGTGTATTTCATATCGAACCCCTCCCTCGAGATGACATCGAGGCCTATACATCACTATTTCAATGGTAGAGCTGAACCGCTAGGTTAAAAAAAGGCTAGATTTTACTACTAAAAGACCAAAATATATAACTTCTGCAACAAACTGTTATAAAACCAGAATTGACTTGTTTCACTGTAACTCAAATCAAAAACTCAAATATGGTTTTCATGGAAGTTACTGTTCAATTGGTGATACTCAATTCCCAACGTGGAAGTCAACACAAGTCTAAACGTCCACGTTTAGTTGCAGGGGGTTTGATTGAATTTAGAAAATGCTCCATTATTAAATATATTTTTTCACCCTGAAGTAATCCAACAATGTGCACACCACAATCTTGTCTATTTCAAATCTTATCTCATTGAAAATTCTATGTGCTATGCTTAACATTACATAATGTTACCTAATAAAGCCTATCAGCTGGAACAGTAGCCTAGTAATAATGGTCTGAATAGGTAATATTGTTAATAACTATAATCATAATAGGCTACAACGTAGTTACTTAGTTGGTAAAAATAACAGCAAATGGTCAGGTAATGCAGGCCTTTTTCTTGATCCTCACCTGTTTGAGAATCCTGAAAGTCTTGTGTTGCCTGAGGCTGTTATTGAGAACATAGAGAAGCTCGTACAGGACACGGATCTCAGTCTGCAGGACTTGACTGCCAAGCAACTTGAGCACTTTCTCATTTTCCTCCAGGACACGTTTTATGTATGTACCTAGATACAATGATACAATACACAGCACACGCATGAAATAAGCAGTAAAAAAAAACACCGCACAATTGTGATGTAAATAACGTTCATCTAGTTAGCCTAACTTGTACAGAGCAAGAGCAATTTTCTCTGGCATCAGTCAGAACACTCCCCACGTGTGTACCGTAGCTTGCTGTAGTCTGCAGCGGGGCTAGTTTCCGTGAGCTAATGTGGCTATTATTACACAGCGAAAGGACGCTCCAAAAAGTTTATGCAGAAATGTGATAAACTACATACCTGTTGAGAGGCCGAATGGTATATGGACAGTTGAAACCGCACTTGGAAAGGGAATGTTTACTTTATTCCACGGTTCTTCAGCCATGCTCACGTCCATTTCATCTCAAACCAAGGAAGTGAAAGCTACCCAATTAGAATCAAGGAAATATTAACGTCATCGCCAGGCTTTAAAGGTACAATTGCACCTCGGCACACTGCTGTTTAAGAGAAGAAACCAGCAGGCTATTATTTATTGCCAATCTATATAAATACCTTAACCAAAATAAACGAAATACTATCTCTGGTATTACAAAAGTATAGATTTAATCCACATCATAAATACACCAACATAAACACATGAATTCATCAAACCAAATGACAAAATTATACAGAATGTGTGGAGCTAAAAAAAAAACTACTTGAACATTGAAAGAGTCAGGAAGGTTCAAGTATGTTCCAAAATCCACGATACGACATGCGAGTTGACTTCATCCAGCACAGACTCCTCAGCCCTTCCCTTCACTGTAAGCCCATGGCTACCTCCTTCAATCCAGTGAACAGTCGCTGGAGACTTCATCTCCTTTAACACATCATCTAGAAGGATCTGGACAAAGGAAAAATCATCCGTGCAAAACAAAATTGGGACCAGAAAATAATGTTTCTTCCAGCCCATCAGTTTGAAATAATAAAATAACATACACAATCAAAAGCGAGATGCATGTGCAAACGTGAACAGTTTCATTACAAGGGAGAATCAGTTTGTGTAATCAGTTTGAAGTGAAACACATGCATCATCAAAAATAGAGATGTGCATGTGCAAACTTTAATGGTTTCTGTGAATGATCACATTCCTCCGATCTGCTGATGTTTATGCATTGACCAAAAGACACCCATCACCGTTCTCACCTTCTCACACATGTTGTCTGCAGTACCAGACAGAAACAGTACAGGCACCTTCTTGGGCAGCGCCCTGAGGTCCTCACTCCGCTGTCGATGGGTGTGTGTCAGTCCTGGAGGGTGTAGGGGAAAGGACAGACAGACCAGTCCCTGCAATGCATCCTCTGACCCACCACTGAGCTGCCTGGCCAGGGCAGAGGCAGCACGAGACCCCATAGAACGGCCTGAAGTGKAGGGTACACAGTGAGTAAGTACACAGTGAATATTATATCTGTCTTGGAAGTGATTGCTTAAGAAGAACTAGTTTATGGATCAATTAACAATGCTCAATACTCATGGCCCCAGTAACCACCAATAKTCAGAATATGTCCCTGGTGAGGGGTTTTCAGTAGCTTCCACAGCCACAAAGTCAAAATCGGCTACAAAAAAAGTGCTTTTTGGAAAATAAATATACAATATAAATATACAGTTAGGCATAAGGTTAGCAGTGTGGTTAAGGTTAGGTTTAAAATACAATTTTAGTAAGATACATTTTAGAAATGGCCGTGATTTATGACTGCGGGTATAGAACAATTAAGCAATAAGGCCCGAGGTGTGATATAGCCAATATACCACGGCTAAGAGCTGTTCTTAAGCACAACGCAGAGTGCCTGGACACAGCCCTTAGCCGTGGTATATTGGTAATTTATCACAAACCCTGAGGAAACTTATTGCTAAACTGGTTACCAATGTAAGTAGAGCAGTAAGACTAAATGTTTTGTCATACCCGTGGTATACGGTCTTATAAACGGGGTTGTTCGAGCCCTGAATGCTGATTGGCTAACAGCCATGGTATATCAGACCGTATACCACGGGTATGACAAAACTTATTTTTACAGCTTTAATTACATTGGTAACCAGTTTATAATAGCAATAAGGCACATCAGGGGATTGTAATATATGGCCAATATACCACGGCTAAGGGCTGTGTCCAGGCACTCTGCGATGCATCGTCCCTTAAGACAGCGTTTAGCTGTGGTAAATTGGCCATATAGCACACCTCCTCAGGCCTATTGCTCAAATATACCATGGCCTTCAGCCAAACAGATTTCAGGTCTCAAACCACCCAGTTTATAATAATGAATATATACCTGGATTGCAGATGCTATGTATTGGCCAATGAGTGATCTAGTGCATATAAACTCAGCAAAAAAAGAAATGTCCCTTTTTCAGGACCCTATCTTTCAAAGATAATTCATAAAAATCAAATAAACTTCACAGATCTTCATTGTAAAGGGTTTAAACACTGTTTCCATGCTTGTTCAATGAACCATAAACAATTTATGAACATGCACCTGTGGAACGGTCGTTAAGACACTAACAGCTTACAGACGGTAGGCAATTAAGGTCACAGTTATGAAAACTTAGGACACTAAAGAGGCCTTTCTACTGACTCTGAAAAACACCAAAAGAAAGATGCCCAGGGTCCCTGCTCATCTTGCGTGAATGTGCCTTAGGTATGCTGCAAGGAGGCATGAGGACTGCAGATGTGGTAGGGCAAAATTGCAATGTCCGTACTGTGAGATGCCTACGACAGCACTACAGGGAGACAACGGACAGCTGATCGTCCTCGCAGTGGCAGACCACGTGTAACAACACCTGCACAGGATCGGTACAGCCGAACATCACACCTGCGGGACAGGTACAGGATGGCAACAACAACTGCCAGAGTTACACCAGGAACGCACAATCCTCCATCAGTGCTCAGACTGTCCGCAATAGGCTGAGAGAGGCTGGACTGAGGGCTTGTAGGCCTGTTGTAAGGCAGGTCCTCACCAGACATCATGGGCAACAACGTCACCTATGGCACAAACCCACCGTCGCTGGACCAGACAGGACTGGCAAAAAGTGCTCTTCTCTGACGAGTCGCGGTTTTGTCTCACCAGGGGTGATGGTCGGATTCGCGTTATCATCGAAGGAATGAGCGTTACACCGAGGCCTGTACTCTGGAGGGATCAATTTGTAGGTGGAGGGTCTGTCATGGTCTGGGGCAGTGTGTCACAGCATCATCAGACTGAGCTTGTTGTCATTGCAGGCAATCTCAACACTGTGTGTTACAGGGAAGACATCCTCCTCCCTCATGTGGTACCTTCCTGCAGGCTCATCCTGACACGACCCTCCAGCATGACAATCCAACCAACCATACTGGTCGTTCTGTGTGTGATTGCGTGTGATTTCCTGCAAGACAGGAATGTCAGTGTTCTGCCATGGCCAGCGAAGAGCCCGGATCTCAATCCGTCAAGCACATCTGGGACCAGTTGGATCGGAGGGTAAGGGCTAGGGCCATTCCCCCCAGAAATGTCCGGGAACTTGCAGGTGCCTTGGTGGAAGAGTGGGGTAACATCTCACAGCAAGAACTGGCTAATCTGGTCCAGTCCATGAGTAGGAGATGCACTGCAGTACTTAATGCAGCTGGTGSCCACACCAGATACTGACTGTTACTTTTGATTTTGACCCCCCCTTTGTTCAGGGACACATTATTCCATTTCTGATAGTCACATGTCTGTGGAACTTGTTCAGTTTGTCTTAGTTGTTGAATCTTATGTTCATACAAATATTTACGCATGTTAAGTTTGCTGAAAATAAACGCAGTTGACAGTGAGAGGACGTTTCTTGTTTTGCTGAGTTTATAAATCATTGGTATATAAGCTAATAAGGACCCCGGTGAGGGCCACTGTATGGGCAAGGGGTTGGAGATACAGTAGAGAGCTATGTGCAGATAAACATTGAGCAAGGATCTTTCAGAATGATGCAATTGCATTGGTTTGTTATGTAAGCATAAACCCCAAGCATGGCTCATCATCACTGGGAAATACATAAGGCCAATTAGATTTAATTGAGGTTATAAAATAGTTTTGATTGCTTACCACCAAGAAATATGTTTCTTATTGTGAATTTCTCAAGATTTTTCAAGTATTCCTGCAAAATCAAATAGAATATTTTCATAAATGGCACACTTGCATTCAGTGAATTAACTAGAGTAGATCTTCATAGCCAACTAAAGGCTTTTTATGACTTGGTATTCTTTCTTCACGTCTATGGAACGAAACATGCACAAATCTGTATTTCGAAAATAATTCTTACCCAAACGGCATGGTAAGCCTTCACTCTGTAAACCAGGTTTAAACCTTTACATGTGAAGCGAAGACATAGCAGGCCATTCGATGAAAGTGCATGAGCAAGAGAAACCAAATGCTTGAAGTTCATGTCCCCACCAGCCCCGTGCGTCAGGATAACAGCAGTCTGCACATCACTGGCATTGGCTGGGATACTCAACACAGCAACTAGATGTTTTGCCCCAAAAGGTATTGTCATGCTGTCCTGCAAAGTAATTCGAGTTAGTGAGTCATTTAAACTTGACCAGGTAACCTATCCGATACTTGTATCAATAGTGAACAAACATTTTACCTCTTGAATCGTTTCCATGCTTTCATTTGTTTATCCCGCACAGCTTATTCTAATCACATGACTTCTCAACTTCATTGTAAACTATTCATAAGACGCCATCTAGTGTACTGGAGTCGATGGTACCACACAATTACAATTGAGGATTTGGGAGAATTTATTTGACTATAATAAATGGTTGGAAACTCACAGTCTAATGTATACTAAGATTTTAATACACAAAGTGTAATTTTTCCTAGCTCCCTGAGCAATATAGCCTGGTCGACAGTGGTGCGACTCACAGCATGGGAGAGCTGTGACAGAAGGACTTCGAGTTAGGAGTTAGCCAGACTATGAGCAATAACCCTCCCAACTACACACACTGGCGATGGATGTGTGTCAGTCCTGGATGGACTAGCCAGTATGTGTGGAGTGACAATGACATTTCCAAGGTCAGGTCTCGCTTTATTATTRTAAATATGCCTCATAGGATGTAGACTACTGTCAGAGAGGCACTTTGCCCATTTCCTTAAAGCTATCAGTTCCACAAATCTATAGGGCTATTACATGGAAGTCTAACAAGGAAAACAATATAATGCGTCTATCATATAATCAACTAACATCTGTGTTTTTGTCTTTACATGCTTCTATTGTGTATAACTTGAACCTGTGATATGGTGTGTGCATATATTGAAGAAAGAAAACAACACAAGTGTTAACATACAATGAAAAAATATTTATTATAAACATGTGGAAACTAACAATCATGTATGGTTAGGGTGACTGACAAGCCCACAATTCACATTTTGGCACCCCCAAAAAAACATTTTACAACACAGGAACATCAGATAAAAATGCGATTGTTTTATAATTGAACAGTGGACAAATCATAATTCATCCTTGACCTGAAAAGCAAACATAAAAAAAATCAATGTCAAACTTCATATGCGGGGCAGGGTTGATGTTAGTGTCATAAAAGTMATACGTTTGTCAAAAAAACTGTTATATAAACCATGCAATGCCATAAAGCTTTTCCAATTCAATTCAATACATCTGTTCCCTCGGAATCTTTGATCCATCCGCATGTGTATTACAAAAGAAGACTTGAAACGATTCGCTAGAGTAGTGTGTYATTTGCAACATAACATTTATGATATGTTTGGACTGATATAAAACCAGCTTAGGGGGATTTAGCATCGGCTAAGATAACGTTTAGCTCTGTGGCAAATGCATTTTCTAAAACGTATTATATGAATCCAACGCAATCAGTTGATTGAATATCCCTTTGCCAAAGATCTGTTTTCATGTCACCTTTGACAGACAGCAGCCTGTAAAAAGACACTGGGGGGGACATTCCTTTAGCATTGTAGACATAGGGGGCAGATTATCATATACTGTATTAGAGAGTTGGGCGATACGGACAAAATTCTATATCGTGATAAATTGCCTGAATTKATCAATTCAGAAGAATAGGACGATGTGTGTATAACATTACAGGAGCAGTGTAGTCAAAACGTGATTTTCCTTAATTTTTTCCCCTGATCTACTACYGCATGACAAGAGGAACAAATGCATCAAGACTGGAACCAACATCTACCCAGACTATCTGCATTTTTGCACTAACTCTACGCAGACACAATTGACTCTACCCACAGACTCACGCTACATACGCCCACACACACAACAGGCATACTGACGCCACACACACTTTCATACTCACCACATATGCTGCGCCTGCTGCTACGGTCTATCTAACCTGTTGCCTAGTCACTTTACCCCTACCTATACATACAGTATATGTTATTTTCTACTCCCTATATATAGCAATGTTCTTTTTTTTCTCATTATTCACTGTGTATTTATTCATTGTGTCACTATTTATGTGTTTATCTTTAACTCTGCATTGTTGGAAATGGACCCATAAGTGAGCATTTCACTGTCAGTCTACACCGGTTGTCTACGAAGCATGTGACAAATAAAAATGTGATTTGCCAATAATGTTGTGTTTATAGTCCCAGCTCTATCATATATCAGAATCTCCTGTTATCAAAACACTGACAGCCCAGTTCAAGGTTGACTGCAGTGGGATCAGAGCTAGGATGCAATCCCTTGTGCAAACATTCCTGCCTCCATTTTCCTCCCTATATGCTGTAAKAGAGAGATTAGCTTGTGTMTTGATGCTTACCTGTGGTGTCCTGTGGCAGGAGCATGGGAAGAGGTCATCAGTGGGCTGCTCGACCTGTTCCATGCCCTCTCTGACCTTAGGCTCAGTCACCTGCAACTTGGCATACTCCTGGTCAACAGAAATAAAGAGAAACATGGAAAAAATATATTATATATTACACACACTACCGTTCAAAAGTTTGGGGTCACTTAGATATGTCCTTGTTTCTGAAGAAAAGCAAACTTTTGTGTCATTAAAATACATACAAATTGATCCAGAAAATAAAACAGTGTAGACATTGTTAAATGTTGTAAAAAGACTATGTAGCTGAAAACGGACAGATTTTCTATGTGATAATCTGCATAGGCGTACAGAGGCCCATATCAGCAAACATCACTACTGTGTTCCAATGGCACGTTGTGTAATAATACAAAGTTATCATATTTAAAAGGCTAATTGATCATTAGAAAAACCATTTTGCAATTATGTTAGACAGCTGAAAACTGTAGTCCTGATTAAAGAAGCAATAAAACTTCTAACTAGTTGAGTATCTGGAGCATCCGCATTTGTGGGTTCGATTACAGGCTCAAAATGGCCAAACAAAGAACTTTCTTCTGAAACTCGTCAATCTATTTTGTTCTGAGAAATTAGAGCTATTCCATGAAAAAATTGCCAAGAAACTGAAGATCTCATACAACACTGTGTACTACTCCCTTCACAGAACATTGGCCAGTCTGTGATGCTTTCTTTGCAACTCTGCCTACAAGGCCAGCATCCCAGATTTGCCTCTTCACTGTTGACGTTGAGACTGGTGTTTGCAGGTACTATTTTAATGAAGCTGCCAGTTGAGGACTTGTGAGGTGTCTGTTTTTCAAACTAGACACTAATGTACTTGTCCTCTTGCTCAGTTGTGCACCGGGGCCTCCCACTCCTCTTTCTTTCTTGTTAGAGCCAGTTTACGCTGTTTTTGAAGGAGTAGTACACAGCATTGTACAAGATCTTCAGCTTCTTGGTAATTTTCGCATGTTTCTCGCATTTTTGTCCATTTTAAAAATGGCATTTTTTTTTTGCTTTTCTTTCAAAAACAAGGACATTTCTAAGTGACTCAACTTTTGATTGGTAGTGTATATATTAAAGTGATGACGAAAATAAGAAGACAAAGCGATCTGTGTCGAAGTTATGTCACCACCTTGTCATGCCCCATCATTCACTACTTATCATAACTCACAGGTGTTGAAATATTAGTGCTATTTTGGAGATTAAAAAAACCTATCCCACAATCCTGTCATACAAGTAGCAAAACAATGATACACAAAAAAGTTCAACTTCATAATACGCTTCAGATCATACGTATGTAACAGGGTAGGGTCAACTCGAATTGAAAGCATATCAGTTCAATAATTGAAAGGGACATTGGTTTTCAATAAACTGAAAAGAAAAACAACAAAAAAAGAAACGTCTCTTTTCAGGATCCTGTCTTTCAAAGATCATTTGTAAAATCTAAATAACTTCACAGATCTTCATTGTAAAGGGTTTAAACACTGTTCCCATGCTTGCTCAATGACCCATAAACAATTATGAACATGCACCTGTGGAACGGTCTGTAATAGACACTAACAGCTTACAGACGGTAGGCAATTAAGGTCACAGTTATGAAAACTTAGGACACTAAAGAGGCCTTTCTACTGACTCTGAAAAACACCAAAAGAAAGATGCCCAGGGTCCCTTCTCATCTGCGTGAACGTGCCTTAGGTATGCTGCAAGGAGGCATGAGGACTGCAGATGGCCATGGCAATAAATTGCAATGTTCGTACTGAGACACCTACGACAGCGCTACAGGGAGACAGGACGGACAGCTGATCGTCCTCGCAGTGGCAGACCACGTGTAACAACACCTGCACAGGATCGGTACAGCCGAACATCACACCTGCTGGACAGGTACAGGATGGCAACAACAACAGCCTGACTTACACCAGGAACGCACAATCCCTCCATTAGTGCTCAGACTGTCCGCAATAGGCTGAGAGAGGCTGGACTGAGGGCTTGTAGGCCTGTTGTAAGGCAGGTCCTCACCAGACATCACCGGCAACAACGTCGGCTATGGGCACAAACACACCATCGCTGGACCAGACAGGACTGGCAAAAAGTGCTCTTCACTGACGAGTGCGGTTTTGTCTCACCAGGGGTGATGGTCGGATTGCATATATCGTCGAAGGAATGAGCGTTACACCGAGGCCTACTCTGGAGCGGGATCGATTTGAAGGTAGAGTTCTGTCATGGTCTGGGGCAGTGTGTCACAGCATCATCAGACTGAGCTTGATTGCAGGCAATCTCAACAGGGAAGACATCCTCCTCCCTCAATGGTACCCTTCCTGCAGGCTCATCCTGATATGACCCTCCAGCATGACAATGCCACCAGCCATACTGCTCATTCTGTGAGTGATTTCCTGCAAGACTGGAATGTCAGCGTTCTGGCAATGCCAGCGAATGTCCCGGATCGCAATCCCATTAGCACATCGGACCAGTTGGATCGGAGGGTGAGGGCTAGGGCCATTCCCCCCAGAAATGTCCAGGAATTTGCAGGTGCCTTGGTGGAAGAGTGGGGTAACATCTCACAGCAAGAACGGGCAAACCTGGTCCAGTCCATGAGTAGGAGATGCACTGCATTAAGATTTTGATCCCCCCTTTGTTCAGGGACACATTATTCAATTTTTGTTAGTCCCATGTCTGTGGAACTTGTTCAGTTTATGTCTCAGTTGTTGAATCTTGTTATGTTCATACTTAAGTTTGCTGAAAATAAACGCAGTTGACAGTAAGAGGATGTTTCTTTTTTTCCTGAGTTTAGTACCTATTATTTATTTTTTTATCACAATTTTTATTTTGAAATTCTTATCACTTTCAGAATGAACTGCCTTAGATTTAAATTGACCCCAACCCTGTTATGTAATATGTACGCAAGATGACAAGGTAAAATGTGCACATTCATTCGGTTTCCAACAAGGATCACAGGTAGCCCTAACTTTGTTGACCTCCAACACTATCCCTCATAAAACACACCTGTCTTTATGGCTGATATCTTTCGTGAAGACAGGAAGTTGTCCGTTTAAACATTCATCCTGCAACGGCTGGGTTATGGGCTCCAATAAAGCACTTCAGGGAGAGACACATCACCATTATGTCTCTGGGCCACAGTGTTCCTTTCCCAGAGAAAACACAGGGAGGGGCTGCGCCACGGCTCTTCATGATACCCCATGACCCTCCTGACCTGTGGGCTCAGAGGTGGACCAAGGCTGGAGGCAGGTGGAGGTGGTTTGGGTTAGTGCTCTTCACTCATCTGATTCAGAATTGTGTTTTTAAATGTGGCATTGGATGAAACACACAGGTACACCTTTATTGTTTGAAAGAGTGCAAAGGGGAAAAACATCTCCCATCTGTATGGCTCATTTGGAAGAATTTGCAACGCCAGGGTTGTGGGTTCGATTCCCACAGGGRACCAGAACGAAAGAGTAAGAAAATGTATGCACTCACTACTGTAAGTCGCTCTGGATWGGAGTGTCTGCTAAATGACTAAAAATGTACATTGTGGCTAACTATAGTTTTCAGTAAAATAAATACAAAAAGTATATTCTCATGAATAAAATAGACATTGATAAACATGTACTGCATTTGACTGACATTACTACATTATAATTAGATGTTCTTCTAAGGGCTGGGAGGGAGGATAGTAACATTAGGAGCAATCCAAATTGGGGAACATGTAAAACCACATTGAAAACAACCAAAGCCAAAGCAATTGTTGAAGGTACACATGCTTAAAGAGAYTCCACTGCTTCTTCAAGGTCAGCATATACCACCGATATAAAACAGTAACACGTGTAGGGTCTGAACTGAGCATGCAAAACCTCACTGTTGACAGTGCAAAGACACAAGTCACAGAACAAGATCCAGTGCCAGAAAATGTCTTCCTTGCCAGACACAGTTCTTTCCGTGATGACCCAGATGCATGGATGGGAAGCTTAGTTATCATGTTGTTAACTTGAACTCAATATGCTGAATTAAATTCACTCTTTGGAGGCGTACCATAGAATGGTTCAGTGACACCCTATTCTAGCCGGGGGTCACCCACCCAAGTGTCATTCCAATAGGTGGGCCCTTCTATTCTGCCCTAGCCAAGGTGAAAGKTGAGCACCGACGTGTCAGTGACGGTGTCACAGCTGAGGAGTAGCCCGACCTAGGAATACCTGGCCTCTGTACGAGTAACTACTGTCCTTGAAGTGTGGGTATAAAAGTGAGCGGTAGAGATGGAAAGATAAGAGATGAGATACGCAAGCTGATGATGCTGATGATGATAACAAGGGTGCATGAAACACTAGGCACACTTTCAATATCTAGTTCTTTAGAACCAACAATGCAACAAGTGTGTGTACCTAGGGCTGTTACGGCGACTGCATTACAGCCACACCGGCGGTCACGAGTCATGRCGCCAGTCAAATTCCAYGTGACAGTTAAGTCACAGTAATTAGGCTTCTCTGATCTCTAATGCTGATGGTCATATAGCCTACAATGCAAATGTAATCAAAAATCTAATCAAATACTTCATGAGAGCCAATGAGCTCATGTTGCGTAACATTTCTATAGGCTATGCAATTTCCTGAGAAAACAGAGTGATGGCCTCTATTAAAAAGAGGAGGATCCCATCAGCTTTCTATAGGCTTACGATATTTATTTATCAACTTTCCTAATATTAAGCACATTGCTTCTCTTTACAATAAGAGTATAGCCTACCTGGCTGGCATGGAAATTAACCATGGGAAAAGTGTCCTCCATTCGCTATTTAAGTGCGTCTTTTTATCCCCTGCCCTGTTTCGACACAGGTGCATGAAAATGGTACATTCTAAATGAAAACAAATTTCACACATTATCTAGTAAAGACAAGATTAAATCAAGGATAGTCTGATGGGTGACAATATTAGCATATCACTTGTGAATGATGCCCAGCTTAAGGGAGAGAGCACATTATTATTTTTAAATTTTTCAAATCATAGTCGCACACCTCATGTAGCCTACGCCATAGGCCTATCTGTTTTGATAAGGTTTGTATCACAACTAAAAGTGGCAAAATAACTTTTAAAATTAAGCACATTAATCCGCTTTACAATGGGTGTAGAGCCTAACTGGCATACATATGCAGCACGGGAGTTTCAAGTTTGGGGAAGTCAATTTTCACCATAAAAATGCACCTTTATAATAAAAGCATTACATGCATAAATAGCAAATTTGGTCATATTTGAGAATGGTGTTTTCCTGCTAATAGAACATTTGCGCTTATAGCCTACTGCCATATGCACACTGCTGCGCTTATAATGTGAAGAAATAGCCTAATAGWTTATCAACATTTTAAGTTAAAYGTTGTGTCAGCCCCGTTACTTAAAGGTTTTTTGATGCTAGTGGCTGTATTAATTTGGAATCTACTGATCTCACAACTGTCCCAGACTGTTTGGAATATTTATTTCTTACACAATAGGTAAACTTTTGTATTATGGGGGATAGTAGAKTGACATAGGCTAGTGCTTTTGMTGTTCGTTAGGCCTACTCATTTTATTGGCTGACAAAAAGTAAGTGTGAACAGTTATTCCAAGATCTTCAATATGCGCCTCGAAATTGGATAAGGATACGCGCAGTTGCATCCACGAAGTGTCTGTCTTCACTTGTAGCCTGTGAGAAAGACCCGATCACATGACGGAGAGCCATATGAGTGAGAGGTGCTTCGGAGCGCGCAGTCGGGATAAGGGAATTATAATAATTATATTCAGCCCAAGGGAACGGCCACTGGCCGCAAAAGGCATGGATTTTTATAGGGGGCTTTACGGCCACACAAAGGGGACGCCATTGGGAAATAGAGGCATTATCAAGTGCTTGTTAAATTGTGAATGAGAGACTGATATAGTGTGTACAGCCTGCACAAAAAAACTTTTGTCAAATCATCATGAGTCGCATCATGCAGCMTTAGAATGTATAAAAATCTAAACATATAGCCCAACATTTGTATCACAACTAAAGTTACATAAATAACTAAATTAAGCATATAGGAGTACCTGTTTCTTTGTTAACTGCTCAATACAGAATAGCCGCATGTGAGCACTCCCACAAATCGTTTGGAGAAAATATTATTTATATTTTATTCAGCTATGTTCAATTATATTCTTCATACTATCAAATAACATAATATAATGCCATGGAACTCTAAGCAAATCTTGTCTGCTAAATTAACTAGTGCAGCCCACAGCCATATGGCATAGCCAGATCAGGGCYTAACATTATGAAAACTCAGAGTATGCTATTTTGTTCTTCTGAAATACTACATTTTCTTCATGTCATGTTTCTTTAGACCTGTCTAAAATAAATAAATTGATTTATTGTGATGGCGTAGGCTATATTAAATGGATTTATTAGACTTTTTAAAATGTAGATGTTCCAAAGGTCTGCATCAGTGGCTTGTAGGCTGTGTGTGGAAGCCTGGAGATGCCAAATTTGTTTATGTTAATCAACGTCCAGTTACCGTGAGACCGGCAGTTATTTCCTGGACAATCACCAGCTGACAAAAATGCATGACCGCCACAGCCCTATCTATACCTAYGACCGTCAGTTATCCAGGTTCTCAAGTTTCTCCACAAAGGCACACACTTCACTTACTTATTAAATACATCTCTAATTTCAAGTGTGCATGTCTGAATCTTGACTGTATACAGTATGTAGAGTTAAATCAATGTAGTCATAGTGTAAAGTGAAAGGTTACCTGGAAGAGTTTGTAGTAGTAACAGAATATACTGTCCCCCATCAGATGATTTCGGGCAAATTGTTGACCGGCTACTGCGATTTTTCTTGCCTGGAAGAGCGAGATCATACTGAGCTTTTGAACAGAATGGGAAAAAAATGTGTGCCTACATACTGTATGTTCCCCCAATATATTTGAAACTTTAAAGTGCATTACAAATCCAACAGTGTATTCATCAATCATCCTCATCACCTCCTCATCTTGCTCACGGGCCCAATGGATCTTCTCCTGCAGGTCAGCCAGGTCTGCTCTGATGGGGATGTAGTGTTCCCAGGGTCTGAGCTGGCTGTAGAAGTGTTCATAGTAACCAGAGTTCTGCTTCAGCACCACACTGTCCCCAGCCAGCAGGTAGGGCAGTCTGTAGGCTGCCACCGTGCCATCTATGTTGATCTGGTACTTGTACTGTCAGAGGAGATAGAGGTGGGGTGGTGAGACTGTTCAGTTCCATTTTCAAATCAGTCTTCTGGGTTGTTTATGCTTGTTCCTGACCTATTTCCTGTGGGATTCAAGGGACTGGTTAACCTGATACAGAATAAGTCTAGTCCTGGACTAAAAAGCAAACTCAATAGAGAATGTCCATTCTAAATTATTTTATATGAAGTCCAGTAGTGTTGACCCCAATTAGCCGACTGGTCAATCGTTTGGTCAATAGGCTGTTAGTTGACCAAGTAAATTTTTTTGGGGCAAGCAGTAGCAAATATATATTCGTTTTTTTATGTCACACGAGATACCTGTCTGATACCTGTCTGATACCTGTCTGATACCTGTCACGCCCAACTCCGTGAACTAATCCATTGCAGAGGATGAGACTAATCCATGGCGGAGCCACGTGGATGGCACCGTGCTAAACATCTCTCTCCAGAATGTGTTCTCTCCTGACAAATTTGTGCACATTCATTGTTTCATAACTTAATTGTGTGATATGTTTTCCTTGATTGTTAGTTTTGGTATATTTCATTCCATTTACAAGTTTTGTCAATTTACTCAGTCTTTTGTTTGGAGCGCTACTGTCAATGTTGAGTAATGCCTCSATCACACCGACAGCGTCATTGCATTTTGGTACACCAGAAGTACATTCATTTCCAATGGAACACTGCGTTTGCCTCGCAGCATTGCGTTGCAGAGGCAGTTGCAGTGCGTTCTGTGTGGTGCATACGTTGGATTTATCGAACGTACGCGTCAAACTATGTGTAGAMGGCTTGACASAAATGGTAGCAGAAGGTGAACGTTGAACTTTTGTTGCACACATATCCAGATGATGCWGCGTCACATTTTGTGCAAATATACGATCGGTGTGATCGARGCGTAAGGAAAGACGSACACCTGATTATGCATAGAAGTAGGCCTATAGGCTACCTGGCCTGCGCGCAAATGTAGGCACTTCTCAAAGTAATGTCTTCACCTCAAACAGCAAGCAAACAAAGTCTGTTTTTCCAGGCATTGAGAATGACAATAGTTCCTCAATGTATTTGAAAAATCTTTCCAGCTCTTTCTCTTTCAATAACCACTCAGCATGAAAGGGAAAAATGTCATGCTCTGATCCAGTGGAAACATCATAAAATAGGTTTACCTGATGAGCTCTTATACCTTGTGAAAAATATCCTACAGCTCTTCTGTTCCCAAGCTCACTGGCTTGGGAAACTCTGAGGGCCCAGAATATTACATAAAATGTTGCAAGTTTGCTAGTTTAAGCTTCAGGCTGGACCCAAGTTAATAGTTTATACAATGTTGCAAGTTCAAGCTTCAGGCTGGACCCCTAGTTAATAGTTTATACAATGTTTCTAGTTCCTTGCAGACAGGCCATGAGTAGCCAATGTGATTTATAGGATATTTATTTTAAAATCTGAATATTTTCTACCTACAGGCAGCAATGTTTTTATTTGTTGGCTTTATGACTGGAAAGCACTTTACTGACCTCTCGTTTCCATGCGTTGCCATGTGCATATTGCCTTGTAAAATGAACTATTAAAATTGACTTTTTATCTCTGGCATAAAGTCTCCTCCAAACCGTTTTATTTTTACAAGTCTCGTCCCTTGTTCTTTTTGTTTTACAAGCAATTATCTGYCCCATTAAATAAAATGTAGTCAAATGTCACCGCTAAAAGAGTAAAAATGATCAGTGTACATTTTCTAATTATGGCTTTATAAATTAAATATATTGCCAAATATGATAACACCAGAAATCAACCCAAACTTGTTCATTACCTACCCCAAAGCAGCAAGGTGTATAATTGCCTGGGAGTGGGTCTGTCTCATCTGCAGAGACTGGATACTTTTTCTGCCTACACCACATCCATCTCACCTTGAAGAAGTCAAAGAAGGAGACGTGTTTGACCAGAGGTCCGTAGAGGCTCTCATCGTGTTTGAAGAAGAAGAAGTTGGTAAAGGCTGCATCCACCATGTCGGGGTGAGCCCTGGCCAGCTTCACCAGCTCCAGGCGCTCCTTGCGACTGTCCCGCCCCCTCCAGAACGCKGTGGCGTTCTTCTCCCTCCACGGAGGCCCCGTATTGGCCTGGACCGACATCATGTCCAGACTCACTCTGCTCATCGGAGGAGAAACGTGTCAGTCGAAATGAACAACAGACGCAATTGGCTARCACACAGACCTGATAAAGATAATTTTCTTAAAATCTTCTTAAAATGCTGTCACTAACCAGTTGAGTGTGTGGGCCCCACTATTCATTTTGGATTATATTATTTGTTCAGCGCACATTTCCCTTTGAATCTAATACACTATCATAATAGTACATTATGAAAAACTAAATGTTTGGGCTGTAGCATCACTTGCACCTGTGTATAATGGATGACACACAAAGATAAATGAGGAGAGCAACAGTGGTGCTTGCCTTCCCATGGTCTCCAGAACCGACTCGGTGAGGTCGTAGGTTGGCATAACGACGTCGCGGGTGTCATTGGAGCCGCACCAGGAGAAGATGGGGTGGAGCCTCTCTGAGGGCCTCCTCTTCTCCAGGGGCCAGTCCCCCAGGTTCACAAAGAACTCTAGATCTGGGACCCGCACCTGACCGCACAGGGAGAGAGAGAGAGGAGACACTGGGCTTAGAACATACATCACTACCTGACCGCACAGGGAGAGACAGAGAAGACAGAAGAAAGAGGAGAAGAGAGACAGAGCAGGACGAGCGAGAGAAGATACTGGGCTTAGAATATACATCACCTACAAAACATAACTTTATTGTCCATGTTGCAGCAAACAACAGAAATGTCTTCTGCTCTGTTCTACATAACCTCTTTAAAAAATAAACATTTCTGCATCTAAATTCAACCCCCCAGTATACCCTGATAAATAACACAACCTTTATAAATGAAGTTGACATATATTCTTTACAGAAATGCCATAGGCTGCGATCTTCATGAGTCCACARTGCCATCTAGTGGCCACGGGGACAAATAACCCTAGAATTTCATTATCTCCCACAACGTTGGTGATTGCGGATGTGAAGGAATCTGATAGGTGCAAGCGAAACCTCCGTTTCCGATCAGCCTTGAACGGGCCTTTGTCTTTCAGTAGTGGCTCAACAAGGACTTCCTATTCCAAAGTAAATGGTCATGAATGTTAAAACGCCCACACCAGTAGAAATCCACTTTTCCGAGCTGAAAGATGGCCTGAGCTACCCATGATGTTGCACAACGATTTAAGTCAAGATGTCATCGCTTTAGTCAAAGTATGATATTTAGTCACAGTCTGCTTAAACTAATAACACACAAACAATTATATGTTTTCATGTCTTTATTGAATACACTGTGTAAACATTCACAGAGCAGTATGGGAAAAGTATGTGAACTCTTGGATTTAATAACTGGTTGACCCTCCTTTGCCAGCAATAACCTCAACCAAACGTTTTCTGTAGTTGCAGATCAGACCTGCACAATGGTCAGGARGAATTTTGGACCATTCATCTTTACAAAACTGTTTCAGTTCAGCAATATTTTTGGGRTGTCTGGTGTGAACTGCGTTCGAGGTCATGCCACAGCATCTCAATCGGKTTGAGKTCAGGACTCTGACYRGGCCWCTCCAGAAGGCGTATTATCTTTTGTTGAAGCCATTCTGTTGTTGATTTACTTCTGTGTTTTGGGTCGTTGTCCTGTTGCATCACCCAACTTCTGATGAGCTTCAATTGGCGGACAGATAAACCTAACATTCTCCTGCAAAATGTCTTGATAAACTTGGGAATTAATTTTGCCGTCGATGATAGCAAACTGTCCAGGACCTGAGGCAGCAAAGCAGCCCCAAACCATGATGCTCCCTCCACCATACTTTACAGCTGGGATGAGGTTTTGATGTTGGCGTATTGTACCTTTTTCTCTCCACATGTTCCACAGTGTTGTGTGTTCCTTCCAAACAACTCAACTGTAGTTTCATCTGTCCACAGAATATTTTGCCAGTAGCGCTGTGGAACATCCAGGTGCACTTTTGTGAACTTCAGACGTGCAGCCATGTTTTTTTTGGACAGCAGTGGCTTCTTCCGTGGTGTCCTCCCATGAACACCATTCTTGTTTAGTGTTTTACATATTTTAGACTTGTCAACAGAGATGTTAGCATGTTCCAGAGATTTCTGTATGTCTTTAGCTGACACACTAGGATTCTTGTTAACCTCATTGAGCATTCTGCGCTGTGCTCTTGCAGTCATCTTTGCAGGACGGCCACTCCTAGGGAGAGTAGCAACAGTGCTGAACTTTCTCCATTTATAGACAATTTGTCTTACCGTGGACTGATGAACATCAAGGCTTTTAGAGATACTTTGTAACCCTTTTCAGCTTTATGCAAGTCAACAATTCTTAATCTTGGGTCTTCTGAGATCTCTTTTGTTCGAGGCATGGTTCACATCAGGCAATGCCTCTTGTGAATAGCAAACTCACATTTTGTGAGTGTTTTTTTATAGGGCAAGACAGCTCTAACCCACATCTCCAATCTCATCTCAATGATTGTACTCCAGGTTAGCTGACTCCTGACCTGACTCCAATTAGCTTTGGGAGAAGTCATTAGCATAGGGGTTCACATACTTTTTCCAACCTACACTGTGAATGTTTAAATGATGTATTCAATATAGACAAGACAAATACAATAATTTGTGTGTTATTAGTTGAAGCAGACTGTGTTTGTCTGTTGTTGTGACTTAGATGATCAGATCTAATTTTATGGCCAATTTACACAGAATTCCAGATAATTCCAAAAGGGTTCACATACTTTTTCTTGCCACTGTAGAAAAACACATATCGGCTATCTTTCAATAGTTATCCATATTACAGGAGTTTCATCTTATTCTTTCTAACTATTTCTATGGTGGATTCGGGGCTACAATTTATGGAAGATGCCAAAACTTGAGATAACAAGAGATGGCGAAGTCAAAGATAAGCCAGTGGTTTCCATCTGTGGCAGTTTTCCCTAAATCAATGCTTATGAAAAATCCAGCTCCAGAACCAGCTGGCTAATCTTGTGAATATGGTGTAGCAAAATTGTTTTAAACTGCAACAAGTAAAATGAGCTAGCTAGATAAAGTTAGCAAGACAGTTAGCTACACTGACAGCCGTCAGTGCCCTATCTGTTGATGTTCATCAACTCCACATGGTCCTTCCACTTAATTTCAAGAACTCACCTTCCTGGTTAGCGAGAGGAGGAAGGCATCCATGAAGATCCTGAATCCCACATGTTCCCCTAGTGTCTTAATGTAGACCTCAGGGGGGAAATATACAATATTAACTTTATCCTCCATGTGTTACAGCAAACAGTGCAAAATTGTCTTCTGCTCTGTTCTCAACCCTCCCTCAGGCAGCACGCGTCGCCCACAGTTCACACGAGCACATGGTCAAGCTGCAGTGTAGCAGCCCTGGATGGACAGACGTTGCTCATGATAGAAGTTAGAACATTCTGATAACATTGTCAATACTGGCTGTAGTCATAACAGTGGTGGTATCAACATCTCTTGGGAAGCTCACATTTATGTAGATGTCTAATCAACTGAGCTAGTGTGTAATTCCAGATGACCACCGTAGTGAGTGGGAACTGCTGCTGACCTCTTGCCTCTCACCACAACCTCGCTGCATAAAGCCTACCGCTTACCAGGGCAGTGTGACGTCACTGGAGTGACACTCACTCACACTGGATTGCGGTGTTTACGCAGCATTGTGTGAGGAAACAAGAAAAGGGGATATATCCAGAACATGCCTATAGTAGTTTGGGTCTGGGAATGAAGCACATCCAGTTAGTGGGTGTTAGAGATGTATCAAATACCAGCTTAGAAGTATAGTGGGATTCAAATCTACATTTCAACTGACAACTGTATAGTCGGAATCAAATGTACAACATTTTGACTGACACCTGTTTGAATGTAATAGTATGATTAAAGGTACCATGAATCGCTGTCTTCCAGCATTATTGGGGGGGGGGTTAACAATACTACCTGGTTGTTCAACACGGTACAGGTGTCTAAAAAAATGGGACTCAGGTGTCGTCAACCGACTGGAAAAGGCCACGCCACCTGGGCCCATATTAACAAAATTCTCAGAAATACGAGTGATGATATAGGACCAGTTTAGCTTTTTAGAATCATAATGAATACAATTATATGGAGGGGGGGGGGGGGACCTGACTCTAGATCAGCACTCTGGTATGCTTTTTGAATATGGGTCCTGGTCTACCATATACCTTGTTGTCTTTGATTGTGTAGTGGCAGAGGCTTTGTCTCTGTCCGAAACGCTGGGGCACCTCCAGGGCGTTACGGTCTGGGTCCACCCTGGGGAACAGGGCCAGGTCCTGCTCTATCTGGGGGAAGGACACAGGGCACTGCATGTCCTTCTTCCACACAGAACCACTGGGCTGAGGACAGTCACAACCATCATGGTACACTGGACCTAAAGAGAGGGGGTGGAGAAGGGAGCATAGAAAGTTTAGATTAGAGGTCGACCGATTAATCGGAATGGCCGATTAATTCGGGACGATTTCAGTGTTTTCATAACAATCTGTATTTTTGGACACCGATTTGCCTTTTTTTTTTTTTTACACCTTTATTGAACTAGGCAAGTCAGTTAAGAACAAATTCTTATTTTCAATGACGGCCTAGGAACGGTGGGTTAACTGCCTTGTTCAGGGGCAGAACGACAGACTTTTACCTTGTCAGCTCGGGGATTCGTTTTTGCAACCTTCCGGTTACTAGTCCAACGCTCTAACCACCTGCTTTACACTGCACTCCACAAGGAGCCTGCATGGCAGGCTGACTACCTGTAACGCGAGGGCAGCAAGAAGCCAAGATAAGTTTAATGCTAGCTAGCAACTTATCTTATAAAAACCAATCAATCTTAAGACAATCACTAGTTAACTACACATGGTTGATGATATTACTAGTTTATGTAGCGTGTCCTGCATTGCATATAATCGATGCGGTGCCTGTTAATTTCTCATCAAATCACAGCCTATTTCGACAAACGGTTGATGATTTAACAAGCACATTTGCGAAAAAAGCACTGTCGTTGCACCAATGTACCTAACCATACACATCAATGCCTTTCTTTAAAATCAATACACAAGTATATATTTTTAAACCTGCATATTTAGTTAATATTGCCTGCTAACATGAATTTCATTTTTTCTAGGGAAATTGTGTCACTTCTCTTGCGTTCCGTGCAAGCAGTTAGGGTATATGCAGCAGTTTGGGCCGCCTGGCTCGTTGCGAACTGTGTGAAGACCATTTCTTCCTAACAAAGACCGTAATTAATTTGCCAGAATTGTACATAATTATGACATAACATTGAAGGTTGTGCAATGTAACAGCAATATTTAGACTTAGGGATGCCACCCGTTCGATAAAATACGGAACGGTTCCGTATTTCACTGAAAGAATAAACGTTTTGTTTYCGAAATGATAGTTTCCGGATTCGACCATATTAATGACCAAAGGCTCGTATTTCTGTGTGATATTATGTTATAATTAAGTCTATGATTTGATATAGCAGTCTGACTGAGCGATGGTAGGCAGCAGCAGGCTCGTAAGCATTCATTCAAACATCACTTTCGTGCGTTTGCCAGCAGCTCTTCGCAATTCTTCAAGCATTGCGCTGTTTATGACTTCAAGCYTATCAACTCCCGAGATTAGGCTGGTGTAACCGATGTGAAATGGCTAGCTAGTTAGCGGGGTGCGCGCTAATAGCGTTTCAAATGTCACTCGCTCTGAGACTTGGAGTGGTTGTTCCCCTTGCTCTGCATGGGTAACGCTGCTTTAAGGGTGGCTGTTGTCAATGTGTTCCTGGTTCGAGCCCAGGTAGGAGCGAGGAGAGGGACGGAAGCTATACTGTTACACTGGCAATACTAAAGTGCCTATAAGAACATCCAATAGTCAAAAGGTATATGAAATACAAATCGTATAGAGAGAAATAGTCCTATAATTCCAATAATAACTACAACCTAAAACTTCTTACCTGGGAATATTGAAGACTCATGTTAAAAGGAACCACCAGCTTTCATATGTTCTGAGCAAGGAACTTAAACGTTAGCTTTTTTACATGGCACATATTGCACTTTTACTTTCTTCTCCAACACTTTGTTTTTGCATTATTTAAACCAAATTGAACACGTTTCATTATTTATTTGAGGCTACATTGATTTTATTGATGTATTATATTAAGTTAAAATAAGTGTTCATTCAGTATTGTTGTAATTGTCATTATTACAAATAAATAATTATTTATTTTTTATATATATATTTTCTTTAAATTGGCCGATTAAACGGTATCGGCTTTCTTGGTCCTCCAATAATCAGTATCGGCGTTGAAAAATCATAATCGGTTGACCTCTAGTTTAGATGACCCTCATGAAGCATTATAGATGCAGTAGTGATTAAATTTAGCATGAAGGCATTTTACTAAAATTAATTGAAAGCGGTAGGTGGAAAAACCCATGTCATCAAATCAATGTGCCATCAATGTGTCAAACGTGCAGTCAAAATGTGAGATAAACATATTTATTTTCTCAAGGGCGTGGAGTAAAACACAGAAACAACTTGTCCACTTAATATTTATAGAAATGAATTTGCCAAAAACACTTGAGCAATCAACTGCCCCCGGTCTCATGCTTAACACGGGGGGGAGCCTCCTTTATGCAGATGATCTGGTAATGCAGTCACCCAGAAAATAGGAACTACAGCAGCAAGTAGATCATCTGCAACAGTTCTGTCAGACCTGGGAACTGACAGTCACTCTTATGATATTCCAGAAAAGGTCCAGATGTCAGGGAAACCGATATACTTTTTAACTGGGCTCCACTCCTACACACAAACACACCTACTTGGGACAAAAAAAAATTGCTCCACAAGAACCTTCAACCTGGCCGTGAATGAAGTGAGAGACAAAGCAAGGAGGGCTTTCTATGCCATTAAAAAAAATCTATCAAAATTAGACATACCAACTAGAAATCGGGAAATATTAGAATCAATAATAGAACCAATTGCATTATATGGCATTGAAGTGTGGGGTCGGCTTACAAAGCATTGACAAACCCTGCATGCGGAATTCTGTAAGAGCATCCTCAGAGGACAGAGAAACTGAAAACCACGCATGCAGAGCAGAATTCAGACAATTCCCTCTTCTGATTAATATTGAAAGAGCCACCAAATGTTATAATCATTAAAAAACTAGTGAAAGATAAATATATCACCTATTGGAAAAGATACCACAAAAGATCTAACTTAAATTATATTTAGCTCTAAAACCTGACAGTACACAGTGGCAGACTATCTGAGAAAAACACTGGCTTTGTACAGACTCATTGAGCACAGCCTGGCCATAGAAACCGTCTGTCACAGGTAGATCTGGCTACCCACAGAGGACAGGCTGTGCTCACTCCGCCCTCAGAGAGGAGGTCGAGACAGATCTCTACTTTCTCCTACACTGCGAGAACTATGCAGACTTCCAGGCAATGTTCTTCCCCAAAATGAAAACAAATAAAAGGTTTTGAAACAAAAACAGAAAAGATGAAAATCTATTGGGAGAAAAACCCCTTTGTGCCATATACAGTGGAAAGAAAAAGTATGTGAAACCTTCGGAAATACCTAGATTTCTGCATAAATTGGTCAAAAAAWTTGATCTGATCTTCATCTAGGTCACACCAATAGAAAGTCTGCTTAAACTAATAACACACAAACAATTATATGTTTTCATGTCTTTATTGAACACACCGTGTAAACATTCATAGTGCAGGGTGGGAAAAGTATGTGAACCCTTGGATTTAATAACTGGTTGACCGCCAGCAATAACCTTAACCAAAAGTTTTCTATAGTTGCGGATCAGACCTGCACAACGGTCAGGAGGAATTTTGGACCATTCCTCTTTACCAAACTGTTTCAGTTCAGCAATATTCTTGGGATGTCTGGTGTGAACTGCTCTCGAGGTCATGCCACAGCATCTCAATCGGGTTGAGGTCAGGACTCTGACTGGGCCACTCCAGAAGGCGTATTTTCTTCTGTTGAAGCCATTCTGTTGTTGATTTACTTCTGTGTTTTGGGTCGTTGTCCTCGTGCGTCACCAAACTTCTGATGAACTTCAATTGGCAGACAGATAAACCTAACATTCTCCTGCAAAATGTCTTGATAAACTTGGGATTTTTTTTATTTATTTTTTTCGTCGATGATAGCAAGCTGTCCAGGCCCTGAGGCAGCAAACCAGCCACAAAACATGATTCTCCCTCCACCATACTTTACAGTTGGGATGAGGTTTTGATGTTGGTGTGCTGTGCCTTTTAAACAACTACACTGTAGTTTCATCTGTCCACAGAATATTTTGCCAGTAGCGTTGTGGAACATCCAGGTACACATTTTCTAACTTCACATGTGCAGCAATGTTTTTTTTAGACAGCAGTGGCTTCTTCYGTGGTGTCCTCCCATGAACACCATTCTTGTTTAGTGTTTACGTATCATAGACTCGTCAACAGAGATGTTAGCATGTTCCAGAGATTTCTCTAAGTCTTTAGCTGACTGACACTCTAGGATTCTGCTTAACCTCATTGAGCATTCTGCGCTGTGCTCTTGGAGTCATCTTTGCAGAACGGCCACTCCTAGGGAGAGTTGCAACAGTGCTGAACTTTCTCCATTTATAGACAATTTGTCTTACCGTGGACTGATGAAAATCAAGGCTTTTAGAAATACTTTTGTAACCCTTTCCAGCTTTATGCAAGTCAACAATTCTTAATCTTAAGTCTTCTGAGATCTCTTTCGTTCGAGGCATAGTTCACATCAGGCAATGCTTCTTGTGATAAAAAAACACTCACTAAATTTGAGTTTGCTAATCAGGCAAGGCAGCTCTAACCAACACCTCCAATCTCATCTCATTGATTGGACTCCAGGTTAGCTGACTCCTGACCTGACTCCAATTAGCTTTGGGAGAGGGGTTAAAATACTTTTTCCAACCTACACTGAATGTTTAAATTATATATTCAATATAGACGTGAAAAATACAATGTGTGTTATAAGTTTAAGCATACTATGTTTGTCTATTGTTGTGACTTAGATGAAGATCAGATCAAATTTGATGACCAATTTATGCAGAAATCCAGGTAATTCCAAAGGGTTTACAAAGGGTTTTTCTTGCCACTAAGTTTCAAAACAAATGTAGCTTCCTGCCACACGCGTAGGGACAGCGTGTGGAACAAACCAGGACAATAACATTGCTACCTGTGTCTTTCTCACTAAGTAAATATTGTCCTAATTCATTTACTACTATATTTGTCCTGATAATTGTTATTACAATTGTTCCTATTATTATCTGTGTCATCATTGATTTGATATGTCTATATGTTGTTTGCTTTTTACAGCCTTATTCTAAAATGTATTTATTATTTYCCCCCCCTCAATCTACAAACAATACCCCACAATGACAAATCAAAAACAGGTTTAGACATTTTTGCAAATGTATATATAAATAAATACAAAATTAATTATCAAATTTACATAAGTATTCAGAACCTTTCCTCAGTACTTTCTTGAAGCACCTTTGGCAGCGATTACAGCCTCAAGTCTTCTTGGGTATGGGGCTTGGCAATAGAGGTCGACCGATTATGATTTTTCAACGCTGATACCGATTATTGGAGGACCAAAAAAAGACGATACCGATTAAATCGGCCGATTTTTTTTAATGTATATATATATATATATATATATATATATAAAATAATGACAATTACAACAATACTGAATGAACACTTATTTTAACTTAATATAATACATGAATAAAATCAATTTAGTCTCAATTAAATAATGAAATATGTTCAATTTGGTTTAAATAATGCAAAAACAAAGTGTTGGAGAATAAAGTAAAAGTGCAATATGTGCCATGTAAAAAAGCTAACGTTTAAGTTCCTTGCTCAGAACATATGAAAGCTGGTGGTTCCTTTTAACATGAGTCTTCAATATTCCCAGGTAAGAAGATTAAAGTTGTAGTTATTATAGGAATTGTAGGACTATTTCTCTCTATACCATTTGTATTTCATTTACCTTTGACTATTGGATGTTCTTATAGGCACTTTAGTATTGCCAGCCTAATCTCAGGAGTTGATCAGCTTGAAGTCATAAACAGCGCAATGCTTGAAGCACAGCAAAGAGCTGCTGGCAAATGCAGGAAAGTGCTGTTTTAATGAATGCTTACGAGCCTGCTGCTGCCTACCAACACTCAATCAGACTGCTCTATCAAATCATAGACTTAATTATAATATCACACAGAAATACGAGCCTTAGGTCATTAATATGGTCAAATCCGGAAACTATAATTTCGAAAACAAAACGTTTATTCTTTCAGTGAAATACGGAACCGTTCCGTATTTTATCGAACGGGTGGCATCCCTAAGTCTAAATATTGCTGTTACATTGCACAACCTTCAATGTTATGTCATAATTATGTACAATTCTGGCAAATTAATTACGGTCTTTGTTAGGAAGAAATGGTCTTCACACAGTTCGCAACGAGCCAGGCGGCCCAAACTGCTGCATATACCCTGACTCTGCTTGCACAGAACGCAGGAGAAGTGATACAATTTCCCTAGTTAAAATGAAATTCATGTTAGCAGGCAATATTAACTAAATATGCAGGTTTAAAAATATATACTTGTGTATTGATTTTAAGAAAGGCATTGATGTTTATGGTTAGGTAGACATTGGTGCAACGAGTGATTTTTTCGCAAATGCGCTTGTTAAATCACCCGTTTGGCGAAGTAAGCTATGATTCAATGATAAATTAACAGGCACCGCATCGATTATATGCAACGCAGGACAAGCTAGATAAACTAGTAATATCATCAACMATGTGTAGTTAACTTGTGATTATGTTAAGATTGATTGTTTTTCATAAGATAAGTTTAATGCTAGCTAGCACCTTACCTTGGCTCCTTGCTGCACTTGCATACCAGGTAGTGAGCCTGCCACTCAGTCTCCTCRTGGAGTGCAATGTAATCGGCCATAATCGGTGTCCAAAAATACCAATTACCGAATGTTATGAAAACTTGAAATCGGCCCTAATTAAAATCGGCCATTCTGATTAAATCGGTCGACCTCTACTTGGCACACCTGTATTTGGGGAGTTTCTCCCATTCTTCTCTGCAGGTCCTGTCAAGCTCTGTCAAGTTGGATAGGGAACGTCGCTGCACAGCTATTTTCAGGTCTCTCCAGAGATGTTCGATCGGGGTCAAGTCCGGGCTCCGTCTGGCCCACTCTAGAATATTCAGAGACTTGTCCCGAAGCCACTCCTGCGTTGTCTTGGCTGTGTGCTTAGGGTCATTGTCCTGTTGGAAGATGAACCTTCGCACCAGTCTGAGGTCCTGAGCACTCTGGAGCAGGAACTCTCTGTACTTTGCTCCGTTCATCTTTCCCTCGATCCTGATTAGTCTAGCCAGTCCCTGCCTCTGAAAAACATCCCCACTACATGATGCTGCCACCACCATGCTTCACTGTGAGGATGGTGCCAGGTTTCCTCCAGACGTGATGCTTGGCATTCAGGCCAAAGAGTTCAATCTTGGTTTAATCAGACCAGATCATCTTTTTTCTCATGGTCAGAGTCCTTTAGGTGCCTTTTGGCAAACTGCAAGCGGGCTATCGTGCCTTTAACTGAGGAGTGGCTTCCGTCTGGCCACTCTACCATAAAGGCCTGATTGGTGGAGTGATGCAGAGATGGTTGTCCTTCTGGAAGGTTATCCYATCTCCACMKAGGAAYKCTGGAGCTCTGTCARAGTSACCATTGGGTTCTTGGTCACCTCCCTGACCAAGGCCCTTCKYCCCSGATTGCTCAGTTTGGCCGGRCGGCCAGCTCTAGGAAGAGTCTTGGTGGTTCCAAACTTCTTCCATTTAAGAAGGAAGAATGGAGGCCACTGTGTTCTTGGGGACCTTGCAGAAATATTTTAGTACCCTTGCCCAAATCTGTGCCTCGACACAATCCTGTCTCGGAGCTCTACGGACAATTCCTTCGACCTCATAACTTGGTTTTTGCCCTGACATGCACTGTCAACTCTGGGACCTTATATAGACAGGTGTGTGCCTTTCCAAATCATGTCCAATCAATTAAATTGACCACAGGTGGACTCAAATCAAGTTGTAGAATCATCTCAAGAATTATCAATGGAAACAGGATACACATGAGCTCAATTTCGAGTCCCATATCAATGGGTCTGAATACTTATGTAAATAAGGTATTTTTTTGTTGTTTTATTACATTTGCTAAAATGTCTAAAAACCTGTTTTCGCTTTGTCATTATGGGGTATTGTGTGTAGATTGATGACGTAACAAACTGTAGAAAAGGGAAGGGGTCTGAATATTTTCCGAATGCACCGTATGTGGTAACACTTTCCATGCCAATGAAGCCTTTTGAATTGAATTGACAGAGAACGAGAGAGTGAGGAAGAGAAAGAGAGAGAGATGAAGAGAAAGGGAGACAGAAAGAGAGAGTTAGTTGGTTTACCTTTCAGAATGAATGGGGACTTGGCGACGTGCTTGTCATTGAGCAGTATGTGGACGTGTAGGTCCGTGTAGCTGGCATACATCCTGTACCGCACCAGAAAAGAGCCATCTCTGCGATCTAGAACCTGCACCCAGATTCTAGTGAACTGTTCCACTGGGGACACGATCTTCACCTCGAATGTGTTCTCTCCGGGAGATGATGTGAAACTGAATGGTGTACACAGCGACATATATAAACACGGGGGAAACAACATGTAGGCCTATGAGCTGAGCAGATTATATTTGGCTGAGCTGATGGTCGTCATATGATCACAAGTGTCAACAAATCAGATTACAGCGCCTTCAGAAAGTATTCACACCCCTTGACTTTTTCCACATTTTGTTGTTAAAGTGGGATTAAAATGCATTTAATTGTCATTTTCTGTCAATGATCTACACAAAATACTCTGTAATGTCAATGTGAAAAATTTAAAAAATCTAACATTTAAAAAAAATATATACTAATATATCTTGATTAGATAAGAATTTAACTTCCTAAGTCAWTACATGTTAGAATCATCTTTGGCAGTGATTACAGCTGTGAGTATTTCTGGGTAAGTCTAACAGCTTTTCACATTTGGAATGTGCAATATTTGCCAATTTTTAAAGAATAACATTCAGGTTCTGTTAAATTGGTTGTTGATCATTGCTAGACAACCACTTTCAGATCTTGCCATAGGTTTTCAAGCAGATTTAAGTCAAAACTCTAATTCTGCCACTCATTGAACATTCATTGTCTTCTTGGTATGCAATTCTAGTTAAGATTTGGCCTTGTGTTTAAGGTTATTGTCTTGCTGAAAGGTGAATTTATCTCCCAGTGTCTGATGGAAAGCAGCCTGAACCAGGTTTTCCTCTATGATTTTGCGGGTGCTTAGCTCCATTCCTATAATTTTTTTATCCTGAAAAACTCCCCAGTCCTTAACAATTACAAGCATACCCATAATATGATGCAGCCACCAATATGCTTGAAAATATGGAGAATGGTACTCAGTAATGTGTTGTATTGGATTTTCCCCAAACATAACACTTTGTATTCAGGACAAAAAGTTAATTGCTTTGCCACATTTTTTGCAGTATTACTTTGTTGCAAACAGGWTGCATGTTTTGGAATATTTTTATTCTGTACAGGCTTCCTTCTTTTCACTTAATATTGTGGAGTAACTAACGTTATCGATCCATCCTCAGTTTTCCCAGCCATTAAACTTTAACATCAACATTGGCCTCAAGTTGAAATCCCTGAGCGGTTTCCTTCCTCTCCAGCAACTGAGTTTGGAAGGATGCCTCTATCTTTGTAGTGACTGGGTGTATTGATACACCATCCGAAGTGTAATGAATAATTTCAACATGGYCAAAGGGATATTCAATGTCTGCTTTTTTATTTTTAACCCATCTACAAATAGGTGCCTTTCTTTGCGAGGCATTGAAAAACCTCCCTGGTCTTTGTGATTGAATCTGTGTTTGAAATTCATTGCTCGACTTACAGATAATTGTATGTGTGGGGTACAGAGATCAGGTTGTCAGAAAAAATGTTTAACACTATTATTGCACACAGGGTGTGTCCCTGCACCTTCTGTGACTTGTTATTCATGAACTTATTTAGGCTTGCCATAACAATGGCGTTCAATACTTATTGACTCAAGAAATCATTTGTAAACATAATTCCACTTTGACATTATGGCGTATTGTGTGTAGGCCAGTGACAAAAATAATAATAATCTAAATCGAATCCAAGCTGCAACAACAAATGGGGAAAAAGTCAAGGGGTGTGAATACTTTCTGAAGGCACTAACATTACAGGCCTATCTGTAGTTTAAACTCCAGGTGATATATGCATTTAAAACTGTTAAATGACTGTAGGTTACAATTATGTAGGCCAAAAGTGAACCTCGTGAGTAAACACCCAAAACAACAATGACAACTGTGGAGGAGGAAACTCCACCAGAGGGAGAGGTGCCACAAAGATGTGTTCAATGAGTGTTATCCCCGAATACTATCTATCTCCAACCCTAGGGAAACGCAGTCATTCGTGTGTGTTCAGTGACGTAAACGTTCAGTTCGACTTTATCTGCACTTTCTATCATAATTCACGTGTGGCTTTACGATTCCACTGCTACATTGTGTCCACTGCCCATGCCATCCGTAGCTAGCTAGCCGCTTTGTATCGTCTGGTAGGCTTCCTTGAAGAATAACGACATACTTACTTCCTCCCCGAGCTGTCCACAGTCTGTATGTAAAAGAAACGAGCTGGAAGTACAATATTTGCTTCGAGTCCAGAACCCCATACCAAAGTTCTTGTAGCACAGGGCACCGCGCCGGTTGAAGCCACGGGAGGTGTCTGTTCCATCAGCCCCAGACAGCACAACACAAATAACGAAAGCACTTTACGCAACATGTTTCTGCGACTCGGTTCTTCTGAAAATGCTTTGGTCCCTTGTCTCTTCCAAACTGCTCTTTTACAATGGAATTTCAAGCCTGTAAAATGACCATCCCGGTAAAATGTAGGAAACGCCGGATAATTCGACATCTGGCCGCCAGCAGTGCATAGCCTACATCCAGCGAAACACCCTTTCTGGCAAATATGCGGATGCAGTGTTTCGATKTGTGTATACTATACTCACGTATACACAACACAGCGTATTTCTATTAGTTTGCTGTGTCACATTTTTATCGGTAAAGTTTCTAATAAAACATACATGCACACAAAATCCTGGCCGGTTTGGGTAGAAGTTATTCGCAGACAGGCGAGCCTGGCAATCTGATTGGTCGCCCCCACAACGTCTGGTAGAGCGGGAAGCTGATTGGACCAAATAAGTAGGGAAAGGCCATTGGGCCAGACGTATTTACTGCCATGCAAGGACAAATTTCAATGACTAAGTGAAATTCTTTTACATGAGGGGTTTGTGCGTTAATGTTCCTAGATAGTGGGCTCCCGAGTCTAAGGCACTGCATCTCAGTGCAAGATGCGTCCCTAGTTCGAATCCAGGTTTTATCACATCCGGACGTAATTGGGAGTCGCATAGAGCGGCGCACAATTGGCCCATCGTCGTCCGGGGTAGACCGTCATTGTAATTAAGAATTTGTTCTTAACTGACTTGCCTAGTAAAATAAATAGTGGATTTTACTTATATTGACCTAATATTAGAAATCAGTCAAATGTGTGTATATATATTTCTGTAGTATATTGCCCAACTTTTGAATGTGTTGGTGCAATGTTGGTTATGGCTTCATACCACAGCTCTTTACTGTGTAGCCTTAGTTTTCAGAAGTCACATTGGGGGAACAAAGCAGTACGGGTTTCTCTGGTGTGTACATCAATCAATGTTTATTTGAATGTTTGATTTGCATCAACATATTTTCAGTACTTTTTTCAGTAATCTCTATTACACTACTATAATATCAATAAGAACAAAAGGTGGTAGAATCCATTTAAACAAGACAAACTTTGCTGCCATCATTGAGAAAACCAGAGAAACGGTTGGCTTGGCCAGGAAACAACAGTGTGGACAAGAGTTCCAGTGACTTTAGACACAGCCAGAATAACCAGGTACAGTACCATGATTCATTTAACAGACATCTACAGAGAAAGAATATCCCATTTTTCTATGTTTTTGTGTTTTTCTTTACTCCCAGCCAGCGTTGTTGTACAGTTGATATAAAAACAAAAACAAAACTACAAACAAAACACCCTTTATGTCAGTAGAAGTCACGTTTTTCATTTTTCTCAGCCATTGAAGTTACGGTACTAACTCGACACAAACCTCAGGGACGGTATAGTACACATAGAGAAATAGATCTGTTCCCTCTTCATTAGACCACCACATTCAGTTATGGACAATGGCCTTCATATTGGCCTGGAAAGCAGCCAGGCAGTCGAATCCAACTCTTTCTAGGGTCTACGRCTGACTGGCTCCCAGTTCAGTAGACTGTCTGTCCTTTAGGAATGTCTCACTAGCCTGAGAAGGAGCAGAGTGAAATGAATAGTGATAATGCAGGTTTTTTACCTGTGTGTGCGTGTGTGTGTTTCAGCTGTGTTGTGTAACATATGTTGTGTGAGAGAATGGTTGCCTGTATGGTCATGGTAACCACCTTTCTGTGGTTCAAGGCAGGGTGGATATGTGAGCGTCGGTGAGGGAGAGGGAGTAACTGTTGTGGTCATAACAATCATTTAGACTTTCCTATATCATTTGAAAATACAAACATAACCTTTGAAAACAGAAAAATAAATGATGGTATTGTCATGTCACATTTGGTCAGTTACGAGAGGACTTGTCAGTGTTACGTGTACACTTATTGACTTGTACAACATATACAATAACATGTATCATAGAACAATCTTTGTACATAGATGATCATTTAGGAGAGAAGAGGCTACCACCATCCACTAGGGGGTGAGGATAAGGGGGGTTACATTAAGGTCATCAAGAGCAATTACGAGTAAAACGAAGAATAGAAACACCTTTGCTTCAAACTCATATCAGTCTGGATTCCTTACATGTACCAATATGTGTAACATAGAAGATCCGTATACTGTATGTGCCAACGACACCTGACAACCGCAASACTCATGATGGTAGGCTATTGTTAGTCTGGCTCTTATTCCATTTCTCCATATAGATCAACAACACGGACCGACCGCAGGATATTTTTGATCCGGAATGGTAATAGTGTTTAGATGGATCTGACACTACCTCAGTCTTTTAGCTAGGCCTACTCCTGTTCAACATGACCCCTGGAGACTTCTGAAGCATAGTTTTCTCATCAACGTGTAAAAGAGGACCATTCTGGATACCAAAATGTAAACACGGGACCCACCACCCACAATAACATATAATGACACAATCCTCCAACTGACACCTTCATTCGTGAATTGCTTTGGCAGAAGAAAGAGTAAGAGTTTTGTCTTTACATGGGCTTGCTTGAGACACACACTGGCTCAACAAACTCATACATAATATGAGAAAGGCAGCAGAAGATTCCAATGAAGAAGCAACAAACAACAACAAAAACAAAACATTAAAAGAAGAGTGTCAACGGCCATACTGAAAAGTTGGGCTCAGCTAGCCTACTCTTATCTACAGCAAACACATCATTACTACCACATAGTATTAGCTCTTTGCTAGTTTACAGTAAGGGGCTTCACCCATCTTGATTTATGGCACGTGAATTATTACATGATGTTATATATGTTCAGATTAGAAATATAAACACACTCAGTCCAGACCTCACAGTCTACTATCACCGTGGCACCTCAGCCAACTCATTTCCATGACCGTTCACACATTATTAATCAATATATTCTCTGTGTTCACACATTATTAATCAATATATTCTCTGTGTTCACACATTATTAATCAATATATTCTCTGTGTTCACACATTTCTGGCAGGGGGGGTGAAATGTACCTTTTTTTCTGGTAACAGGTATAGTCAGTAGTAGCAGCCAAGAGAATGAAATTAGTGCCAGTAAAATTGACAATTCTGTTGTTCAGAATGTGTGGAGTGGTATACGTTGAAAAACTAGATTGTGTTTTTGCACTGTGTGTACACCACAGAGATCTTGGATAACGATATAGTTTGAGCTCAGTGTCTAATGGTGGGAATATGAATAGTATCATCAGTAGTAGTATTGTGTAAAGAAAGTATTGAGACTGAAATTATGTGTGTGTTCAGAATGTGTTCAAAAACCAAATGAAAGTAATAAAAAAGGCTAAAAAAAAGAAATGTGGCTTTATAGCTATGCAGGAATACATTTTCGTTTTTATATATATTTTTTTCCATATTTCAAAAAATATAAAGTTTTTTTCATACTTTCTGTTGTTGGCTTATATTATTAAATAAAAGTTTTATTTTGTTTTATTTCCCTCTGTTAGAGTAGCATGCTGCTTTTTAATATTGCAGTTTAACTTTTTTTTGTATTCATCTGTTTAGTTTCATGCAGTCTTGTTGGATTATTAACTTTAGAGTATCTACACAGCAAGATCTGGGTAACCCACCCACACACACTGATGGACTGTCATCATCCACTTTGGGTTCCCCTGTCGTACCAACTTACTTCCTGGTCTGTGTCCATCTCACTATAGTCTAGATAAGTGACTGCCCTCTGTCCAAGTCTTGTGACAATGATGTACAGACGGCCTACAGAGAGGCCCATTAACACAAAGTCCCTCTTGTGTCTCTCTCTATCGCTCTCATGTCCGTCGAGTAAAGGTCCATGTCCCAGCATAGTGCCCCCCCACCAGGTGGAGGGGCAGTCACAGCCCGCTGTCCTGCCTTTAAAGCTGATACCATTTCTTGTCCTTTTGTTTCAGCATCACCTGTGGAGAACAGATAGAAAAGAGACACAGGGTAAGATACGTATCACCTTATAACACAACCCTCTTGCTTTCCCAAAGTTGCTTCATCACACAATCACTGGCTTGGGGGTCGTACCTGGTGGGCGTGTGTGGAGAAGGTCTCGGCGCTGTTCATCATGAGGGCGGTGCGTTCCTCCAGCTCGCCCAGCCTCTCTCCTCTCTGGTCCAGGGCGATGCGGGCTCGGGCCAGGTCCCCCACGACGCCGCCGGCTGCAGTCTTCATGTTCTCCAATCCCATTGGACCAGGGATGTGCTGGGCCAAACTCCGAGAGGCCTTACCCGCTGCTGCCTCCCCAACTATAGGGAGATGGAGAGGAGGGGAGGGAGATGATAGAAAGAGAGAGATATTTAGAAAGAGAAATTGGAGAGATGGATAGGAGCGAGACGAAGAGAGAAATGAAAAGATAAAGGGTAGGAAAGGTTCATGTGTGTCAAACTGTCTCTCACATACTTACTTGGTACACATAAATAACACACATAAAATATAGAAGGTAACCTACACAGCTCCTCTCTGTCGAAGGTCTGGGCATTGCCCCCGAAGAAGCCCTTGAGGAATCCTTTGTTCTGGGCCTCTGGYGTTTCTATAGGAGTGAACAGCTCCCCCAGCATGTCCTGAATCAACACACCGCACACATTAATACACACACACACATTATTACACACAGAAGAATGGCGCCGGAGGGAATGTCCGCCGTTTTATGAGCTCCTGACCAGTTTTGATATTTTGTGTGTTTTTTTGCAGTGTTCCTAACTTTTTTTTGTACATAATCGTTGCATATGACCGAAAAGAGCTTATGGACATTAAAACAGCGATTACTAACCTCGATTTGGATGAGGACTTCTATTTCAACTAATCGGAGGCGAAGGATATAATGCTCATCCCAGACCAGTCCCAAATCCCCGTCATTCGGAGGAGGCGGAGACGGCGCTATAGAGGTCGGGGTGCGGGATATCTAATGAGGCCGCGAGTGGATGAGTCGCCATTGCCCTCCGTTCTATTGGTGAACGTGMAATCACTGGAAAATAAACTGGATGAGCTCCATCCGAGACTATCCTATCAATGTGATCAGAAGAACTGTAATATCCAATGTTTCACCGAGTCGTAGCTGAACAAGGAATATATAAATCTAGCTGTTTTTTCTATACATTGGCAAGGCATAACAGTCTGTCTCTTTGTCAACAACAGTTGTTGCGCGATCTCTAATATTAAGGAAGTCTCAATGTTCTGCTCGTCTGAGTTAGAAGACCTCATGATAAGCTGTAGAACACACTATTTACCAAAATAGTTTTAATCTATATTTTTCAAACMAATGCTGGCACTAAGACCGCTCTCAACGAGTTGTATAAAGCCATAAGCTCACCTAGATGTGGCACTCCTAGTGGCCAGGGATTTTAATGCAGGGAAACTGAAATCCATTTKACCAAATTTCTACCAGCATGTCTCTTGTGTAACTAGAGGTGAAAAATGAAWAAACTCTAGATTACCTCTGACCATAACTCTATATTCCTGATTCCTGCTTACAAGCAAAAACTCAAACAAGAAGTACAAGTCATGAACTCAATACGGAAGTGGTCAGATGAAGCGGACACTAAGCTACAGGACAGTTTCGCTAGCACAGATTGGAATATGTTCCGGGATTCATCCGATGACATTGAGGAGTTTACCACATCAGTCACMGGCTTAATTAGTAAGTGCATCGACAACGTAATCCCCACAGTGACAGTACGTACATATCCCATCCAGAAGCATTGGATTACAGGTAACATCCTCACTGAGGGAATGGCTAGAGCTGCCGCTTTCAAGGAGTGGGATACAAATCTGGACGCTTATAAGAAAACCCGCTACACCCTCCAATGAACCATCAAACAGGCAAAGCATCAATACAGGACTAAGATCGAATCGTACTACACCAGCTCTGACGCTCGTCCGATGTGGCAGGGCTTGCAAACTATTACGGATTACAAAGGGAAACCCAGCCGCGAGCTGTCCAGTGACGCGAGCCTACCAGACGAGCTAAATACCTTCTATGCTCGCTTTGTGGCAAGCAACACTGAACTATGCATGAGAACACCGCTGTTCCTGACGACTGTGTACTCATGTTCTCTGTAGCCGATGTAAGACCACTAAACAGGTTAACATTCATAAGACCGCAGGGCCAGACAGCTGTCTCTTATACACATCTAGATGTGTATAAGAGACAGCTCCAACGCAATCATTTAGTTTGCCATTGACACGACGGTGTTAAGCCTGATAACCATCGACGTTGTGACAGCCTACAGGGAGGAGGTCAGGACAACAACCTCTCCCTCAACGTCAGCAAGACAAAGGAGCTGATCGTGGACTACAGGAAACCGAGGGCTGAGCACGCTCCCATTCACATCGACAGGGCTGTAGCGGTGACGGTCGAGAGCTTCAAGTTCCTCGGTGTCCACATCTCTAAAGGACATATCATGGTCCAAACACACCAACACCATCATGAAGAGGGCACGACAACACCTCTTCACCGCTTGGTATGGCAACCGCTCGGCATCTGACCGCAAGGTGCTACAGAGGGTAGTGCGTACGGCCCAGTACATCACTGTGGCCGAGCTCTCTGTCACCCAGGACCTCTATACCAGGCGGTGTCAGAGGAAGGCCCTAACATTTGTCAGTCACAGTCTGTGCTCTCTGGTACCACACGGCAAGTGGTATCGGAACGCCAAGTCTGGKACCAAAAGGCTCCTGAACAGCTTGTACACTCATAGGAAAAAGGGTTCTGCAGTTGTCTCCATAGGAGAAACCTTTTTGGTTCCAGGTAGAACCCTTTATGGWTCCATAAAGGGTCTGTGGAAAGGGTTTGTGAGGGAAATGTTATGGTTTATGTATCAAATCAATGCTACTTTCTAATAACTAATTGGGAAGGTTCATGCGGGTGAATGACTGATCGTGTATGGAGGAATCCTCACTATCACTGTTCCTCAACTTGGCAGTACGCCCAGAATATTGCTACGGGATCAACCGAGGTATCTCAGTTTCAAGGTCTCAACTTGGAGAGAGAGAAAGCCTTGTGAGGTATTGGTCAGTCGAACCAACGGTAGTTATTAATTATGCTAAATCATGCAAATATAACTTTTTCCTTTAACGAGTCCGACGAGAAGGATATCCTGCTTTCACTGGAACAGGCCCAGATCCACGCCTTTTGCGTGAAGAAAAGACGCCGGAAAAGGGGACGCAGATCGGGGATCCTTCTGAGAATCCGGAGGCGAGCGAGCAAACTCCCAATGCCTTCCATTCTTCTTGCTAACATGCAATCGTTGGAAAATAAAATTGATGACCTACCATTAAGATTATCCTACCAACAGGACATTAAAAACTGTAACATCTTATGTTTCACCGAGACGTGGCTGAGCGAAGAAACGGACAGTATAGAGCTGCCGGGATTTTTCACGCACCGGCAGAACAGAGACGCTACCTCTGGTAAGATGAGGGGTGGGGGTGTGTGTCTTTTTGTCAATAACAGCTGGGGCACGATGTCTAACATTAAAGAAGTCTTGAGGTATTGCTCGCCTGAGGTAGAGTACCTTATGATACGCTGTCAACCACACGATCTACCAAGAGAGTTCTCATATGTATTATTTGTAGCCGTCTATTTACCACCACAAAGCAAAGCTGGCACTAAGACCGCTCTCAACCATCTCTATAAGGCCATAAGCAAAGAAGAAAATACTCACCCAGAAGCGGCGCTCCTAGTGGCCGGGGACTTTAATGCAGTTAAAAAAAAAAAAAATACCAGCATGTCACATGTGCAACCAGGGGAAAAAAATCCTAGGCCACCTTTATTCCACACACAGAGATGCATACAAAGCTCTCCCCCGCCCTCCATTTGGCAAATCTGACCATAATTCTATCCTCCTGATTCCTGCTTACAAGCAAAAGCTAAAGCAGGAAGTACCAGTGACTCGCTCAATGCGGAAGTGGTCAGATGACSYGGATGCTACACTACAGGACWGTTTGCTAGCACAGATTGGAATATTTTCCGGGATTCATCCAATGCCATTGAGGAATACACCACCTCAGTCATCGGCTTCATCAATAAGTGCATTGATGACGTACATACAGTCACTGTGGGGTCGACATATCCCAACCAGAAGCCATGGATTACAGGCAACATCCACATCGAGCTAAAGGCTAGAGCTGCCGCTTTCAAGGAGCGGGAGACTAATCCGGACTCTTATAAGAAATCCTGTTATGCCCTCAGATGAACCATCAAACAAGCAAATCATCAATACAGGATTAAGATTGAAAATCCTACTACACCGGCTCTGACGCTCGTCGGATGTGGCTGGGCTTGAAAACTATTACGGACTACAAAGTGAAAACCAGACGCGAGCTGCCCAGTGACGCGAGCCTAACAGACAAGCTAAATGCCTTTTATGCTCGCGTCGAGGCAGGCAACACTGAAGCATGCACAAGAGCACCAGCTGTTCWGGATGACTGTGTGATAACGCTCTCGGTAGCCGATGTGAACAAAACCTTTAAACAGGTCAACATTCACAAAGTTGCTGGGCCAGACGGATTACCAGGACSTGTACTCAAAGCATGAACGGACCACCTGTCAAGTGTCTTCACTGACATTTTCAACCTCTCCCTGACCGAGTCTGTAATACCTACATGTTTCAAGCAGACCACCATAGTCCCTGTGCCCAAGGAAGCGAAGGTAACCTGCCTAAATGATTAYCGCCCCCTGGCACTCACATCAGTAGCCATGAAGTGCTTTGAAAGGCTGGTCATGGCTCACATCAACAGCATCCTCCCGGACACCCTAGACCCACTCCAATTCGCATACCGCYCCAATAGATCCACAGATCTCAATTGCACTCCACACTGYMCTTTCTCACCTGGACAAAAGAAACACCTATGTGAGAATGCTGTTCATTGACTACAGCTCATTGTTCAACACCATAGTGCCCGCGAAGCTCATCACTAAGCTAAGGACTTTGGGACTTAACACCTCCYTCTGCAACTGGATCTTGGACTTCCTGACGGGCCGCCCCCCCCAGGTGGTAAGAGTAGGCAACAATACGTCTGCCACGCTGATCCTTAACACTGTGGCCCCACAGGGGGGTGTATTTAGTCCCCTCCTGTATTCCCTGTTCATCCACGACTGCATGGCCAAACACGACTCCAACACCATCATTAAGTTTGCTGACGACACAACAGTGGTAGGCCTGATCACCGACAACGATGAGACGGCCTATAGGGAGGAGGTCAGAGAACTGGCAGTGTGGTGCCAGGACAACAACCTCTCCCTCAATGTGAGCAAGACAAAGGAGCTGATCGTGGACTACAGGAAAAGGCGGGCCGWACAGGCCCCCGTTAACATCGACGGGGCTGCAGTGGAGTGGGTTGAGAGTTTCAAGTTCCTTGGTGTCCACATCACCAACGAACTATCATGGTCCAAACATACCAAGACAGTCGTGAAGAGGGCACGACAAAAACTATTCCCCCTCAGGACACTGAAAAGATTTTGCATGGGTCCTCAGATCCTAAAAAAGTTACACAGCTGCACCATCGAGAGCATCCTGACTGGTTGAATCACTACCTGGTATGGCACCTGCCCGACCGCACGGCGCTACAGAGGGTAGTGCGTACGGCCCAGTACATCACTGGGGCCAAGCTTCATGCCATCCAGGACCCATATAATAGGCGGTGTCAGAGGAAAGCCCATAAAATTGTCAGAGATTCCAGTCACCCAAGTTATAGACTTTTTCTCTGCTACCACACGGCAAGCGGTACTGGAGCGCCAAGTCTAGGACCAAAAGGCTCCTCAACAGCTTCTACCCCTCGCCACCGGACAATTTACATTGACAAGACCTTTTTCACCCCAAAGCCATGACTGCTGAACAGTTAATTAAATGGCTATCCAAACKTTCTGCTTTTCACCCCCTACCTACATGTACATAGTACTTGAATCAATCACCTAACCAAACCTACATGTACATATTATCTCAATCAAACTACCTCGAACCCCAGTACACTGACTACAGTATACCTTGTACAGTATATAGCCTGTATATAGTCTTGTTATTGTTATTTTATTGTGTTACTATTTTATTTTTATCTATTTGTTAATTTTSTTACTTTAAGTGCCTTGCTGGTAAAGGGCTCGTAAGTAAGCCCTTCAGCATTTGGCACGTGTGACAAATAAAATTTGATTTCATTTGACACACACATTAATACACACACACACACACATTAATATACACCACACTAGAGGTCGACCGATTAATCGGAATGGCCGATTAATTAGGGCCGATTTCAAGTTTTCATAACAATCGGTAATCGGCATTTTTGGACACCGATCATGGCCGATTACATTGCACTCCACGAGGAGACTGCGTGGCAGGCTGACTACCTGTTATGCGAGTGCAGCAAGAAGCCAAGGTAAGGTGCTAGCATTAAACGTATCTTATAAAAAACAATCAATCTTAACATAATCACTAGTTAACTACACATGGTTGATGATATTACTAGTTTATCTAGCTTGTCCTGCTTTGCATATAATCGATGCGGTGCCTGTTAATTTATCATTGAATCATAGCCTACTTCGCCAAACGGGTGATTTAACAAGCGCATTCACGAAAATAGCACTGTTGTTGCACTAATGTGTACCTAACCATAAACATCAATGCTTTCTTAAATCAATACACAAGTATATATTTTTAAACCTGCATATTTAGAATATTGCCTGCTAACATGAATTTTTTTTACTAGGGAAATTGTGTCACTTCTTTGTGTCTGCGATACCAAGGGCTAAAACAGAACTCCTTTCTATTTCTGACGCAGATTGCGCTGCAAGTCCTGCCTCTCCATCTCCTCATTGGTTTATGAAAGCAGGTACCCACGTGCCATCTCCTCATTGGTTATACCCCCGTGGGTGATTGAAGACGAACTGTTTTGCCAGTTGTCGTGGTAATACTATGAAAGTGTAGATGCCAATCACCATATAAATTCAAAGATGAAAAAGCCTGGAAGAGGAGAGATGACTAGAAATGATTCGGTTGGCCGTTTTATGTGTGGATTAATTGTCGGAGTAGAGGACCTTGTGCATTTCAGGTAAAATAACAACTCAATGTTTATATCCCAGGACAAATTAGCTAGCAAGTGCAAGCTAACTAGCTAAATTGCCATACATGTTTAATGCTTTTCGACCTGTCCCCAAATTAATGTCAATGGTTCAGAGTTTGTTTTGATATTTTAAACATGCATGTAGTGATCGAGTTTGGTGTAGGGGGACAAAATAAATGTATGCACGATAGCGCACGATGGGCAAGCGCGCAGCCGGTTTGGGTTCAGTGTAATTAGCTTTACACGGAATTAACTTTACTGCGTTTGCCAGCAGCTTTTCACAATGCTTCAACATTGCGCTGTTTATGACTTCAAGCCTATCAACTCCCGAGATTAGGCTGGCAATACTAAAGTACCTATTAGAACATCCAATAGTCAAAGGTATATGAAATACAAATGGTATAAGAGAAATAGTCCAATATAACTACAACCTAAAATTCTTCTGGGAATATTGAAGACTCATGTTAAAAGAAACCACCAGCTTTCATATGTTCTCATGTTCTGAGCAAGGATCTTAAACATTAGCTTTTTTACACGTCACATATTGCACTTTTACTTTCTTCTCCAACACTTTGTTTTGCATTATTTAAACCAAATTGAACATGTTTCATTATTTATTTGAGACTAAATTGATTTTATTGATGTATTATATTAAGTTAAAATAAAAGTGTTCATTGTTCATTCAGTATTGTTGTAATTGTCAATTATTCAAATATATATATAAAAGAATCGTCCAATTAATCGGTATCGGCTTTTTTTGTCCTCTAATAATCAGTATCGGTATCGGCGTTGAAAAATCATCATGGTCGACCTCTACACCACACATATTAAACACACACACACACACACGATTAATACACACACATTAATACCTGCACACACATAAGTACACACACACACAATTAATACACACACATTAATACACATTTCTAACCAACAAACACACACCACACAATCATAACTAACCAACATAAACACAGTAAAACATCATAACATCATACTAACACATAACAAGTAAACAGTCATAACACAGTCATAACTAACCAACATAAAGAAAACAGTCAACAGTCTACTAAACATAAACACGTAAACAGTCATAACAGTCAAACTACAACATAAACACGTAAACATCATAACATCAACTAACCAACATAAACCAGTAAACACATACATAACAAGTACATCATAACATCAACCAACATAAACACAGTAAACAGTCAACAGTCATACTAACAACATAAACACGTAACAGTCATAACACAGTCATAATAACCAACTAACAAGTAAACAGTCTAACACAGTCATAACTAACCAACATAAACACAGTAAAACAGTCATAACATCAAACTAACCAACATAAACAAGTAAACAGTATAACACAGTCATAACTAACCAACATAAACACAGTAAACAGTCATAACACAGTCATAACTAACACATAACCGTAACAGTAACACAGTCAAACACAACAGAAACACACAGTAAACAGTCATATTGAACCAAAGACACACAAAGACAGAGTTGGCATCAAAAAAGCACGTTGTTGATGAACAGGTTGAATATTGTAGGTGAAGGGCAAATCATCACTTGTCTGCCAATTTAAAGAAGGACTTGCTGAGAAGATATCGGTGTTGGTGTTTTACTGTGCCAGCAGATGGCAGTAGGATTATGCTGCATGTTCAGTCATGTTGCTGGATGAGAAAGACTGCATGTCTGAAGCTGGAGCTCCACAATGTCTGCTCTTTTTAGTGTGTGTTTGTTTGTGATGGCTCTCTAGCAACACACACACACACACACACACCTCAAACAAACACCAGTGTTGGGAAAGCTACTCTGAAAATATAGTTTTCCTAGATACCAAATTCCTTCAACTGCAATACATTAAGTTACACTCCGTTAGAAAAAAAAACTGAATCTAACTAACGACTGGGTCTTAGATATAGAACTAATAGAACTAACAACTGGGTCTTGTCTCTAGATATAGAACTAACGACTGGGTCTTGTCCTCTAGATAGAGAACTAACGACTGGATCTTGTCTCAAGATATAGAACTAATTTACCTAACGACTGGGTCTTGTCTCTAGATATAGAACTAACGGCTGGGTGTTGTTTCTAGATATAGAATAATAGAACTAACGACTGGTCTTGTCTTAAGATATAGAAGTAATAACTAACAGAACTAACAAATGGGTCTTGTTCTAGCTGTAAACTAATAATATGACTGGCTTGTCTCTAGATTAGAACTATAGAACTAATAGAATAACAACTGGGTTTGTCTCTAGATATAGAACTACTAAGAACTAAAAGCTGGGTCTTGTCTCTAGATATAGAACTAACGACTGGGTTTGTTCTAGATATGAATAATAGAACTAACGACTGGGTTTGTTCTCGATATAGAACTAACGACTGGGTCTTGTCTCTAGATATAGAAGTATAGAACTAATAGAACTAACGTCTGGGTCTTGTCTCTAGATATAGAACTAATAGAACTAACGTCTGGGTCTTGTCTCTAGATATAGAAAACTAATAGAACTAACGTCTGGTCTGTCTCTAGATATAAACTAATAGAACTAACGTCTGGGTCTGTCTCTAGATATAGAACTAATAGACTAACGTCTGGGTCTTGCTCTAATATAAACTAATAGAACTAACGTCTGGGTCTTGTCTCTAGATATAGAACTAATAGAACTAACGTCTGGGTCTTGTTCTAGATATAGAACTAATAAGAACTAACGTCTGGGTCTTGTATCTAGATATAGAACTAATAGAACTAACGTCTGGTCTTGTCTCTAGATATAGAATACATGTCTGGGTCTTGTCTCTAAGATAATAGAACTAACGTCTGGGTCTTGTCTCTAGATATAGAACTAATAGAACTAACGTCTGGGTCTTGTCTCTAGATATAGAACTAATAGAACTAACGTCTGGGTCTTGTCTCTAGATAATAGAACTAATGTCTGGTCTTGTCTCTAGATATAGAACTAACGTCTGGGTCTTGTCTCTAGATATAGAACTAATGTCTGGGTCTTGTCTCTAGATATAGAACTAACGTCTGGGTCTTGTCTCTAGATATAGAACTAAAGAACTAACGTCTGGGTCTTGTCTCTCGATATAGAACTAATAGAACTAACATCTGGGTCTTGTCTCTAGATATAAGAACTAATGTTGGGTCTTGTCTCTAGATATAGACTAACGTCTGGGTCTTGTCTCTAGATATAGAACTAATAGAACTAACGTCTGGGTCTTGTCTCTAGATATAGAACTATAGACTAACTCTGGGTCTTGTCTCTAGATATAGAACTAATGTCTGGTCTTGTCTCTAGATATAGAACTAATAGAACTAACGTCTGGGTCTTGTCTCTAGAATAGAACTAATAGAACTAACATCTGGGTCTTGTCTCTAGATATAGAACTAATAGAACTAACGTCTGGGTCTTGTCTCTAGATATAGAACTAACGTCTGGGTCTTGTCTCTAGATATAGAACTAACGTCTGGGTCTTGTCTCTAGATATAGAACTAACATCTGGGTCTTGTCTCTAGATATAGAACTAATCTAACAAATGACCGCAAACAAAAGATGAGAAAGTATGATTTTGCTTTTTTTATTATATATCAACAAAGAAAATGTTATTTCTACCAGTAAATGTGTGCTTTAATGTTGTTTTATTTTGCCACTGTGGTATAAGTGGGATTCATTAGTGAAAACTCCACTCCACTCCGTCGTCCATTTTTCTATGGTAATGTACAGAATGTCAGCGTTTAGTTTCAAGTGAGAATTAGGCAGGTTGCTGCCGAAAAAGAAAGGAAATTCCTGCCACCATATTTTATTTGATCTTTGCTGATTTATAGTGTGTAGTTCCAGTAGTTAGCTACAGCGCTACATGACAGAAAGTCATTAACTACTGAAAGCACTACCTAGATTAGAATGTAGTTCAAACTACCACCAAGCTACTGCAAATATAATTTGAGTTTAGTTGAACTACATGTTAGTTCACTACTCTCCAACACTGCACACACACACACCCTCCACCCCATGGAGTCAGCGCAGTGGAGCTCAAACCACACATGACAAGCGTGACATTTCACTTCAATGGCCACTGTCACGATTGGGCTTTAGCAAAGGTATCAATTTAGCACCCATATATTTACTGCACCACTGGCTCTGAGAAATCACTCTGCCTAAGCTGCAGGACGCAATGTGCTGCCATACCTACAGAGCAATGAGATTACCAAGGATAGACACACAAACACATGCACAGATGCGCACATCGCACGCGCACACACACACCACACACACACACACACACACACACACACACACACACACACACACACACACACCACACACACACACACACACACACACACACACACACACACACACCCACAGCACCCAACACAACACACACAAACAAACAAATACAGATTATTCTAACCTTCACAGTACACAAATGCACACACAGATGGGTGCTGACCTGTAGGTTGTCCGTCATCTCCTGGCTGTATGTGAGGCGTTGTATCTCTGTAGGAGAGCTCAGATACAGGGCCTGGCCTCCGTTAGTGAAGACAAAGGTCCGGGCGATACGCAAGTCGGTCAGGGGAAGGTAGTTAATATCCATCAGGGGTCTTAGACTGGGCAAACTGGGAGGAGGCAACAACAGAAAAAGCACAACGCTGTCAAGGGTAGTAGTAGTAGAAGTAATCTCACGGGCCTGTAGGAATACGACAGAACGACAGGTATTTTCTATCCATCAAGGGAACACAACCAAGACAGCTTTTAAGAGGCGTGAGAAAGACAGACTGTATACCTTAGGGTCATGATGTGTCCRTTGGCGCAGAAGCAGGCGAGGCAGACGCTGTTGCAGACGGAGACAACGTCAGCCCGCAGGAGGAAGGAGGACTCGGTGATGTTGTGGGTGAACAGGACAGCCTGGGTGGGCATGAGGATGACCTTGGCCTGCTTCTCAGAGCACACAACGGCCAGGTGACCGTCACTGCACGCCTCCTGGGATGATGACGGGGAGAAGTTGACCAGCTTGCGCCTRCGGGGCCGGTCGGGGTCTTCGGGACCGTTGGGGTCCCGCCACACCTCGTAGGGACTCTGAATGAGAGCGCCCCCACAGTCCAGGAAGGCAAATCGCAACACAGAGCCTTTTAGCATCAAGACGGTACCTGGGTGTGCCATGGAAAAGGCAGATAAGATAAGAAAAGATAGCACTTTCAGTAATGTGACATCCGAGATATTTTCTATATTCACCAAACATTCAATTCTTTCAGATCTTTCTATCTAATTTGACTAATATCAGTCATTAAAATGGAATGAGAGAGTAGGAGGGCAGCGAAGAATGCCTACCTGCAAATCCCATTATCACACCCACGTTAGCATGTCGATAATCTCTTCTCAAATGTTGCTTAGGTGGGCTTGATGAGTAAGCCCCTCCCCCCACCACCATGCCCTCTGTTGAACCTGCACCCCTACACCCTACCCTGTGAGTCAGTGAGTGATTCCTCCATTACAAGCATGTCTAATGGCAATGACATCAAAATAACGTAGGCTAAGGCAGGCCACATTAGGGATCTCCTTCCCCCAGACCATCTATCATTCCCTCAGGCAGACAGGCTCACCACTGGGCCCCATGGTGATGGGCTCCTCCATCCTCTCCTCCTCTTCTGTGGGGATGGATATGGGCAGGAGCAGGACCACGCCCAGGCTGGTGCCCACCCACAGGCAGGCGGTAGGCAGAGCATCGCCCTTACGGCCGTAGGACTCTCCGAACTGCAACGTGGTCACTGACTCCTTGGTGTCGCGATCGATGCTGGACACACTGGAGCTCCGCGAGCGACTGAATGAGTTCTCTCTACTTTCTGCTTTACAGCAAACGTCGGGGAGGGACACAGACACAATGAGACATAGGGGGGGAGAGGGAGAGAGAGAGAGAGGAAAGGAGAGAAAGAGAGAGAGAGAGGAAAGAGAGAAGAGAGAGAGAGGAAAGGAAGGAAGGAGAAAGAGAGAAGGAAGGAAGGAAGGAAGGAAGGAAGGAAGGGAAGGAAGGAAGGAAGGAAGGAAGGAAGGAAGGAGGAAGGAGAGGAAGAAGGAAGGAAGGAAGGAAGGAAAACAGTAGACAGAGTGGGAGAGAAGGCGAGAAAAGGAATAGGCAATGGAGTATAGCAGACAGACAGAAAACAGAGGGTGAAATACAGAAAGAGAAACACAGGCAATAAGACCCAGGGAAGAGAAGATGTGGAACAGTAGAGAAGGGAAAAAACAAGCTGCTTAAAAACAGGGGAGAGACAACGAGCAGCCAATGAGAGCACAACACACACGTGCAACACACCACACACAACACACGCAGAGACAGGGGAAACACCACACCACAATACCAAACATGGAAGTCACAGCTGTTAGTGCTTTAGTGTTACAGTTTGATCCATTACGACTCATTTTATTATGGCAGCAATTGAAAAGCAAACACTACAAGTATGAAACCATTTCTGTCCTTTTGAATTTTCCATATTATGTTTCTCATCACTCACTGCAGGTTCAAGAGAATACCCTGATGTTGCATAACAATACACACACAAAACACAGGTAACTTTAACTGTACACACACAAAATAAGTGATGACACACCACACACACAACACACACCACACACACACACACACACACACACACACACACACACACACACACATCACATCAAAACACACAGATGTGTTGACCCCTTGCCTTGCTAGGCATTCGGATCCTCCATTACATATTTATAGATTTAGCCTCCTGCCTCCACCATAAAAGTATTTCTGTATTGCCCAAAAATGATTCATGCACTTCTCAATTATTTACAACCTGACTATGTGCTGCCTGGGCTTGTTCTACAAACACCACAGACTTTATAACTTAACAGCGGCTGGGGATTTCTGCATTGCCCAAGGTTCACTCTTAATATTTTCATTCAAAAAGCAAATTGAACAAATTGGAAAGGGCTCTAGCTAAACACTGCTTTCTCTCTGCCCTACTCTGTCTTTACTAACGGTAGAAAATAAAAAGTGTATCAGAATAAAGAAAAGCACCAGCACATCATTAATACACCTTATGGCATTTCACAGTGTCTTGGATTATCAGGCAAGCAAACAAAACTGAACAAGCAAACGCAGTAATAAAGATGTGTGTCCGTGGCATGCAAACATTAGGACAGTACACTAAGCACATACAGAACAGCTGTACCTTGGACACAGCACACACTCCTATAAGCCATGGAAAGATAACGTACACAACCGTGTTCATCCTATCAACCCCAGTACAAGAGCAACAAGCGTGTGTCCCTGAACATCTTTAGACAGGACATGGACGGTGACAGAGCAACGTGGGGCCACAGGACGGACGTACCAACTGACGGAGTTGGGGACAGTGGGCCGCACGTGGCGGTGTACTGCGCCCCCTTACCTCTCTCGCTCCAGTTGTAGGAGGTGGTGTGGTGCTCGTCGTGGGAGTACATACTGACTCCATGTAACTGCTGAAGCATTGCCCTCCTGGACGCATAGCCACCTATTCCCCCACATCACAACCCCCATCCAAACCCCCAACACCAACCAAGCCAGCCAGAAAACCAGCCGACAGACGGACAGACGGGACAGACGGCAATACCAGAGATAGACAGAGGGGGAGAGAAAAAAAAACAACCCAGCTGGGATGAGCATGGTTAGGACAAAAGAAAAAGGGAGAAACAGGGACGTTTTATCCCTCCAGCAGAAAGAAACTCGGCTGCCTAACCCTCCTCCTATATTAAAGTACCAGCTGGAAACTCCAAACTCCTCGGACCATACATGACGAGTGAAACCTGTTTCTGGGACTAATCAATGGGGATATGAAGAGAAATACATCCCTCTAGGCTGCAGTACAGCCGAGCCATGTTTAGGGCGACGCTACACTACACTACAACGCTGCCGGCTAGCATTGAGGCTAGAAAATGTCATGGCTTTTGTTGTCGGGCCTGTGTCCAGAGTGGCAGCTCATTTTCTGCTGTGTRTGTCCGGGTTATGTTTGTGCATGACAGAGTCTTCAAGGTGGTAGCTAATGAAAGTCACGCACAGTGGCACTCGGACAAGACACGGGGACCCCCAAAGGGGCCAAGCAGGGATTTAGTAGGAAGAGGGAGGGGAGGAGGAGGAGAGAAGAAGGGGAGGAAAGTAGAGAGGAAGGTAAGGAGGGAGGGCAATGCTTCAGCGACTCAAGACACACATAGACAGTATAGTGGAGAGACGAGGACAGACAGACGCCCTGGAGCTACATCTGACACCTCGGTCAATAACTTCATCACTACTAGAATGAAACCCATAGGCTTCAGCAAGTTAATACCCCACATACCACCCAGGTAGTGAAGGACCATAAGCGCCTACTTTGGCCTCATGGGAGGAATGACGAAAATCTGGTGTTTCTATGTCAAACAGTTTTGTTATACTTCAGTCTTCTGTGATGTATATAAACTCCAAATTAGATACATTTCAACTCTAKCTCTGACATGGTACAGGTGTCTTTTTTTTAAGCCCATAACCATGTGTGTGAGGTGTATACTTTTGTTTCAAAGKAGATTTGTTTAAGACTACCAAGAAACACTCTGTGTGACCCTGATTTAGCCCACTGCAGTAAAAGGTTGCAGCGATCGATGTCTTTGTCCATTCACAGTCATTGTTTGCTCCTAACAATGTCAAAGCTGTAACTATGTTCACAGGCCATAATTGCCTCATGTTGCATACTTTAATATTTAATTCTCTGTCAGACAGGGAGGCATGGCAGTGTTGTTTATGTTGTGCCTGTCCCCTTTCTCTGGTGTGTGTGTCGTCTGGTGTATGTGTGTGTGTGTGTGTGTGTGTGTGGCGTGTCGCCTGGTGTGTGTGTGGCGTGTCGCCTGGTGTGTGGGCCTCATTACAGGAACTCAGCCCTTCACACCGCTCATTGACCTTTCATTATTCCAGTGACCCTGCTGTTTCATCGCTGTGGTAACCCAGCCAGCGCTAGCGACAAACTGAATGGGTAGGGGGGCGCACTGCCTGATGGGAGCACCAGCATAACACACGCCATAGACTGGCTACGTCCTAAATGGCACCCTATTCCCTACATAGTGCACTATTTTTGACCAGAGCCCTATGGGTCCTGTTTAAAAGTAGCGCACTATAAAGGCAATAGGTGCCATTTAGGACATAGCTATAGTCTCCATGGTGAGAGGAAAAGATATTTAAACATAGTTAGCGAACCGCCCAGGGCATATATAGCACAAAAAATCCTAGTCTCCAATGTGCTTTGACATTTTGAGGAAACCATTTTAAGATCCACCTGTTGAGCTGTTGGCTAGTTTTGATACGGTTACACAGTTTGAGTTCAAATKAGGTGATCTGTCCTTTTACAAATGATTTTTATTTTTCCGGTGTGTCACCGTAACCTCTCACTACCTTACTGTGTTAAAAGCTTTGAGAGAATAAGTATTAGGCCTATTTGCGCGGTCAATGACTCCTCATTGTTATCTAGGCGAATCCCAATTTCGCACTCTGGCGACTTCAACACGTTGACAACGCTGATCTAGGTTAACTAAAGGCTTTCACACATCCTGCTGTCATTTAATTCCATTATGAACAGAAGTCAAGGTTCTGAGTTACAGCGAAATTGAACAAACTACATTTTGGCACTAATATTCTGTTCTAAAGGGCTTTTATTAACACTAACACAGGAGCTCTGGGAATACATGTAAAATAGGCATTTATAGCATGCCAGTATCAATCTGATCAGTAACAAAGGCGACCGCGGCCTTCATTAAAACATGGAGCGTATGCTAATGTGGAACACAGCAGACTACAGCCTGCYTCCCAGCTCTATGGGTTCTGCCTTAATGGAGGATTTGTTCACGAAATGGGAATACAATCACACAGTTTTTGTGAAAGTGTGCATGCTGGTGTGTGTRTTTCGAAATCTTCAGGAATAGAGATTCTTATGTTGCCGTTACCATGGATAAATGTGTAGTTTTCTTTCTCTCCCTGTCCATTTCTATCCCTGATAATCACCCACTGTCTTTGCAATTCGGGAGCAGCTGTTACTTTTGACAAGTTAAAATGTTTTGTTCTCCGGACAGCCTCGGCTAATCAAACACAACTCAGCGTGAGGACTGAACACCCTGCGGTGGCCCGTGGCTGGTCCAGGGTCCAGGGTCCTCTTGGAACACAACTAGCTCAGTCTGCCTTCCGTCCCTCCCTACCTGCCTGACCATCTGTCTGATCTGACGCTCCAGCTGGGTGATAGAGCCCTCTGACGCCGGCGCAGGTCGGCTGACTGTGRCGTTTTGGAAGCAGTCCCCATCCTCTCTGTACCGTGGAGAGATTAGCTGGAAGGACCGCTGGTGTCTGTCTGCTAATCCGTCCGGATTGGGATGAACCAGAGTGGAGGACCAGCCAGGCCACGGTAGTGCTAGTGTGACCTGGATAGGAAGAGCTTTGGCCAGGCTTACAGTACTCAGAGAACCCCTCGGTCTGTGCACTGACWGGACAGCACACAACAGCAGATCAATACCAGGGCAAACTTTTGGCATCCTGAGAATGACGCAGAAAGGTCAGAGAGTGGATTACACTAACTCTCTGATAGAAAAGTACAAGGATTGTGTAACACATCTATAAGTAATGTTTGACATTCTAAGCAGCGCATTTGTCACAGTATACATACATGAACCTTTAGATGTTGACATAACCACTCATAATAATGTATAGTTTTTAGTATGAAGCTCTTGAAATAATATCTGGATATTCAGATCCATAGTGGTAATCTGGATGTTCAGATCACATAGGGGTAATCTAGATGTTCAGATCCATAGTGGTAATCTGGATGTTCAAGATCCATAGTGGGTAATCTGGATGTTCAGATCCATAGTGGTAATCTGATGTTCAGATCCATAGTGGTAATCTGGATGTTCAGATCCATAAGTGGTAATCTGGATGTTCAGATCCATAGTGGTAATCTGTGTTCAGATCCATGGTGGTATCTGGATGTTCAGATCCATGGTGGTAATCTGATGTTCAGATCCATAGTGGTAATCTGGATGTTCAGATCCATAGGTGGTAATCTGGATGTTCAGATCCATAGTGGTAATCTGGATGTTCAGATCATAGTGGGTAATGCTGATGTTCAGATCATAGGGGTAATCTGATGGTTCAGATCTATGGTGGAATCTGGATGTTCAGATCCATGGTGGTAATCTGGATGTTCAGATCCATGGTGGTAATCTGGATGTTCAGATCCATGGTGGTAATCTGGATGTTCAGATCCATATTGGGTAATCTGGATATTTCAGATCCATAGTGGTAATCTGGATATTCAGATCCATAGTGGTAATCTGGATGTTCAGATCCATAGTGGTAATCTGGATGTTCAGATCCATAGTGGTAATCTGGATATTCAGATCCAATGGTGGTAATTCTGGATATTCAGATCCATAGTGGTATACTGGATATTCAGATCCATAGTGGTAATCTGGATGTTCAGATCCATAGTGGTAATCTGATTGTTCAGATCAATAGTGGTATCTGGATTATTCGATCCATAGTGGTAATCTGGATGTTCAGATCCATAGTGGTAATCTGGATGTTCAGATCCATAGTGGTAATCTGGATATTCAGATCCATAGTGGTAATCTGGATATTCAGATCCATAGTGGTTATCTGGATATTCAGATCCATAGTGGTAATCTGGATATTCAGATCCATAGTGGTAATCTGGATATTCAGAGCCATAGTGGTAATCTGGATATTCAGAATCCATGGTGGTAATCTGGATGTTCAGATCCATAGTGGTAATCTGGATATTCAGATCCATGTGTTAATCTGGATGTTCAGATCCATAGTGGTAATCTGGATATTCAGATCCATAGTGGTTATCTGGATAGTCAGATCTAGTGGTTATCTGGATATTCAGATCCATGGTGGTAATCTGGATGTTCAGATCCATAGTGGTAATCTGGATTTCAGATCCATAGTGGTAATCTGGATATTCAGATCCATAGTGGTTATCTGGATATTCAGATCCATAGTGGTTATCTGGATATTCAGATCCATGGTGGTAATCTGGATGTTCAGATCCATGGTGGTAATCTGGATGTTCAGATCCATAGTGGTAATCTGGATATTCAGATCCAATGGTGGTTATCTGGATATTCAGATCCATGGTGGTAATCTGGATGTTCAGATCCATGGTGGTAATTGGATGTTCAGATCCATAGTGGTAATCTGGATATTCAGATCCATGTGGTAATCTGGATGTTCAGATCCATAGTGGTAATCTGGATATTCAGATCCATAGTGGTTATCTGGATATTCAGATCCATGGTGGTAATCTGGATGTTCAGATCCATGGTGGGTAATCTGGATGTTCAGATCCATGGTGGTAATCTGGATATTCAGATCCCATAGTGGAAAGGTATTGCATAAAAGCTGCACAGCACTTTTAACAATATTAGCTGAGTTTAGCTGCCGCTGTGACTATACAATCTAGTAAATGTCCCTCTTTCCTCAGTAAGGAGGAGGACTGTGTTCATAAACCATGCAACGTTACGTTAGACGACTAGTCTCTGTGTTAAGAGCCTATTATCGCCTATGTGAATGCATATTGAACTTGCATTTAGTTAAGGTGCACACAGCCCCACCTCCTGAATATACCCAGTAGAACATTTCCTTTGTGGATGTTACATTCTACTCAGGATTAACAGGCCTGGGCAGCTGACCTCAACACTCAATACATTTTATTTTGAGAAAATGACCGCATCCCGACAGACTGGTTCTATTAATGGGCCAGGAGCTGAGTGACAGTACGCTGCTATAATAAGACAAGGTCTGCGTCCCAAATGGCAACCTATTCCCCATATAGTGCACTACCTTTGACCAGAGACCTACGGGCCTGAGTCAAAAGTAGCGCACTATGTAGGGAATAGGAAGCTAGTTGAGACACAACCAGGGGGGCGAGGTCATGTAGCTGGCTGAGAAAGGGGGATGCCTAGTCAGTTGTTCAACTGAATGTATTCCACTGAAATATGTCTTCCGCATTTAACACAACCCCTCTGAATCAGAGAGGTGCGGAGCGCTGCCTTAATCGACATCCACGTCTTCGGTGACCGGGGAACAGTGGGTTAACTGCCTTGCTCAGGGGCAGAACGACATATTTTTACCTTGTAAACTCGGGGATTCGATCCAGCAACCTTTCAGTTACTGGCCCAACACTCCTACCCACCAGGCTATAGAGACGTAAGTGTGGAAAACAATGAATGGATGTCCATCGTTTGATGTTGTCTCGAGCTGTCCCTATAGCGTTCTGACTRTGACTAAAGAAGGCTGACTGACAGGGGGGTATGATTGCACGTAATGGCATGTTGCTACCCATCCTGACAGCAGCCATTTTCTCTCACAGCGTTTCGCAGGGGAGAGGTAAACATGTTGGCTCAACAAGAAACAGAGAAAAGTAGATGTGAGTAACCGCTTGACAGTGTCAGATGAGAGGATWTCCTCTGTTTGATGTTATTTGTGACAGGACGCCTCAAGACACATTCGAGCACAACAATGAAACATGCCTACGCTCTGTAACACGGGACAAACATATAACGATAACCTTCCTATTGAGGTAGTAACCAGAGATCACAAAAGCAATGGTTGAGAAAACACTGGACAAACAACCAGCAGGATTCAGACACATTCAGCCAAGTAGCAACATCTGGGAAAGTATTGCAGTCAGATAAGCACCTAGAGGGAGTTAGACAGGTGTGTATTTATATATATATACAGTATATATATACCACAACCACACACACACACACACACACACACACACACACACACACACACACACACACACACACACACACACACACACACACACACACACACACACACACACACACACACACACACACACACACACACACACATATATATACATACACACACACACACACACACACACACACACACCACACACACACACACACACACCACACACACACACACACACACACACACACACACACACACACACACCACACACACACACACCACACCACACACACACACACACACACACACACACACAGTACAGTATGGAACGGAAACACCTACTGGCGCACACATACAGCACATAGATACACACACAACAAACCAACCACACCCTGTCACCATTGATACACTAACACAGGGACGGTATGGGTGGTACAAAGTGAGGGTGTGGGCTGTAGTGTTGTGGTGTAGTCACATTGTGGTGGTGTGGTGGAAAGTGAAGGGCTGTGAATGACAAGTGAGGTCACAGCGGAAGGGCCGCTGGAGTATGTGCGAGCAAATGTGTGTGAAAATCCCCAACAATTTGTCTTCAGCAAAACCTTTTGGTGAACTTTGACTTTATAGCTGTTCTCTTACAGTTTTACATGTGACGAAACATGTTTTGACGTGGTCAACTGTAATCATCTACCCTATCAATATAACACTCATCACAGAAAATGCTGAAGAGAAAAGTCCCACAGTRTCCACCCTGCTGTCACTACATGGTGACTAACCAGGAGGGACATAATACTGTAACATTCAATGTCAGTTATACTTCAGTAATACAGCATTCACCATTTTTTCTTCAGGATAGAAAAGTCAGAGAAGGCACAATCAAAATGAATGAGAAAACACCAGATATCCCACCAACCACAACCCAACCAACCAACCTCTCACCCCCTACCTGTTGATGACTGGTAGACATGCACTTAGGAGGGGAGGATGAGGAGGTTAGGAAGAGGGTTTAAGGGGAAGGGGACAAGCACACACCTTCTGTGTGGGAGGAAACAGGCAAAGAGATCTCCATGCAAGCGGCGGACTGGGCCTTGCGGAAGGGCGGTCGGCCAGGCCCTCTCCGGGTGAGCCGCGGGCCCTCGGGAACCCCTGTGATGCGAGGCTTCCCCACGGAGCAGGGCTGGGAGGTGGGACTAGTGCAATGTCCATTGACATGATCTGCAACAACGGCAAAGCATTAGCAAACGACTTAAGGAAATCAAAGCAGAGAGAGAGGGGAAAAAGTCTGTGGAAAAGAGAAAATGACAGAGATAATGAATTAGAGTGAGAACGAGAGATATAGTTAGAGAGATAGAGAGMGTTACAGAGAGTTAGAGAGATAGAGTTACCTGACCACTGTGACTGACCCAAACTTAAGGAAAGCTTTGACTATGTCAAGACTCAGTGAGCATAGCCTTGCTATTGAGAAAGGCCGCCGTAGGCAGACATGGCTCTCAAGAGAAGACAGACTATGTGCACACTGCCCACAAAATKAGGTGGAAACTGAGCTGCACTTCCTAACCTCCTGCCCAATGTATGACCATATTAGAGACACATATTTCCCTCAGATTACATAGATCCACAAAGAATTCGAAAACAAACCCAATTTTGATAAACACCCATATCTACTGGGTGAAATTCCACAGTGTGCCATCASAGCAGCAAGATKTGTGACCTGTTGCCACAAGAAAAGGGCAACCAGTGAAGAACAAACACCATTGTAAATACAACCCATATTTATGCTTATTTATTTTCCCTTGTGTACTTTAACCATTTGTACATCGTTGCAACACTGTATATATTATGACATTTGTAATGTCTTTATTCTTTTGAAACTTCTGTATGTGTAATGTTTACTGTTCATTTTTATTGTTTATTTCACTTTTGTATATTATCTACCTCACTTGCTTTGGCAATGTTAACACATGTTTCCCATGCCAATAAAGCCCCTTGAATTGAATTGAAATTTAGTTAGAGAGAGAGAGCGTTAAAGAGAGATATAGTTAGATTTAGATGGCGATAGAGAGTTAAGAGAGATAATTACAGAGTTAGTGATAGAAAGAGAGTGGAAAAGCAGTCAAAATATAGGGAGAAGCTTTTTACTCAATCCATGCCAAGAAAATAAAAAAGATACCAAATAATATTGATTAAAATAAATAAATAGATTCACAGGTGATGGTAAAGTACATTCGGTCGGACCAGGCATTTTACAGGATCAGAGTCTTTCATCATCCCTTTGTTTTTGTCCTCAAGTGRCAGTGAGAGAGTTTCACACTCAGTACCAAACTTTATTTTACTTTTGAGAGGTGCCAACGAAATTCAGGTAATACATTTTTGACCAGTAAGGTCCTCACCAGACTAGCATCAGGAGCGGTGCAGGACTTCAAACATTTAAGAAATCAGAGACCCTTGGGTRGATTCCAGAGTGTATCAATATTTGAATACAGTTGGTTGATACTGTAGGTATACAGCGTAGGTCCATGAAACAGCATACTGGACTGTCTGATGCCTCTGAGACAAGGTGGGTACATGTATGGTGCCTGCTCTGAATTGTGTATATTCATATTGATACGTGTGTGTGCCCACACTTGCTTGTGTGTGTGCGCATGCACRTGTGTGTGCGTGGATGCGCATGTGCGCGCGCGTGTGTGTGTGCCTGCTCTCTCCAATGGTATTTGAGCCAAAGACTTTATGTTAATGAGACACAATTTTGGGGGGGATTCGATGGGCTTGGCTCCTATTCCACAGCTCGTCAGCCTGTGGCTTCGTCAGCCAAACAGAGAAAGCTCTGCGCCGCCAAGAGACTAACAATTAAGCAGCTGACGAMGTCTGTGCCAGATGCAGACCACGTCTTCACTGTCAAGTAAACAAAACTTTGGCATTTTATTGACTGACAGCTCCCAGTGAGGTAGCACTACACCAGTGCTACACTTCAGAGCAGAAATCAGTGTGTGTGACAGGGAGGCTTGTTGGGAGCAATCCTTGCTGAGTGAGAACTGCATTCAGAAAGTTGGCATTAGCCTGGGTGCCAGTCTGCTCCTGCTCTCTTGCCAACTCCTTCTAGAAATTGTCATGCAAAAACATGTTCGTTTTGACAGTGGAGTAGGCAAACGCACAAACAGATCTGGGASCAGGCTAAGTTGGCCTCGTGTTAACTACTGAATATGCCAGACAGGAATCTCTAGTGGGTTGTCTGTTTAGCTATGGTGATTTGAAGGAACACACACTCCTAACACCAAATCCCTTGTTAGGCCCATTGATGCAAATCTGGTTCATTTTCTAAGTGAGGATGAAAGACTCTGTGGTGCCACCCAGTCGGCGTGCGCCTCCAGTCCAGTTTCACAGCAGGCTGTAGCAGGGCAATAACAGGCTTGGAAACTGGGGATAGCTCTAGTGCACCAGCCAATGAATGTGCTACATGACTACGCCATTGTGTGTCTGGCTAGCACTTATCATCATGGTTGGGTCTGCCAATCAGTGGTTTGTCCTGGCACAGTCTAAAGGAAACTGGTCCGCATCAGAAAAAAATGGCAGTCTACCCACCCCACCTACACACACTCACTCTCTTTTTCTCTCTAACACACACACACACAGACACAGACACATACAGTACACACACGTTCGTACACACACACACGCAGGTTCAAGTAATTTAATCACATGAAACAGTCCCACTTTGTAGCAGCTGTATCCTTGACTAATGACAGACAGCTGCTCATATTATATTTGAACTAATTACATAGGCGCATTAGAATATTAATAGCCTAAACAGGGTACTGATCACGGTTGACATATATTTTTCCCCACTGCATTAATGTGCAATTTAATTTTGACTGCTTGGAATACTGCTTGAACCTTATTATTCTCTTCCAATTGTTGTTCAACGTTTAAAAGGAGATGAGGTAGGTATATTTTTGCTACAACTATCATCCTTTTCAGTTTTATTTCCTTTTAAATGATTGCTGGTTTACCCAACACGGTCTCACTCTAAAACTACAGCTACACATTTCAAACCTGTTGAAGGAAATAGTTATCATTTCACAGATGTCATACTGTAGATATTGGCACATTAGTGTACTGTATATGAACTGAAGAGGCATATAGTAGAGGGATATCGTAGGACAGGACAGAGCAGAAGCATGAGTGACATAACCTGTGACTGCGAGAGGCGTAGGAGCTCAAGAGATGTACTGAGAAAGAGCGTGTCGCTAAAGTCTACAGGAAATGCAGAATGGTCCAGTAATAATGGAGCAAGTCCCGTTTGAGAGACAGAAATGGTCCAATCACGATGGAGCAAGGCTGTTTAGAGTTAGAGAATGGTCCAATCACAGTATAGAGCAAGGCTGTTTGGAGATAGAAAATGATCCAATCACGATGGAGCGAGGCTGTATAGAGACAGAGAATGGTCCAATCTCAATAGAGCGAKAGTACATTTAGAAAGGCATCTCCCAAAACGATATGGGCATGAGGTAAGAACCACCTTTAGAAACACTTGCAAAATGTACGATAAACAAAAAGCTTACGACGGGTAAAAACAAAACATAGAAAGTCAAAGGAGAAGAACAGAACAGGCCATTCAGTCTCATCATGAGCTGGTCGAGTAGAAGAGGTGAGTGATAAGAAAATACTGCTGGTTGCGTGAAGAAGAAGCTACTTGATGTGAACAACATAAACAAAACAAATATAAATGTATATCTGCGAATAACAGGACAAAAGAGGAAGTAAATTAATCAAATGAAAAGAGGGTAAAACTGCTGGCTTTCGCCTACCGTACCAAGATCAGTCTTAAGATCTGTAGGCAGACTTAACTTTCTGCCGGGTCCCTTTACTGTAACAAAAGACATAGGAAAGAAAGGAGCAGTTAATGTTTCCAAACCAAAATGGAAGCAAAAGTAAAAGCCAAACGATGCAGAAAACAAAAGATCAAACAAAACAAAAACTGAACAACATAATTTAAAACGTGCAAAAGTGTGCAGATGTCGCACATGGCAGGCAGATGCAGAGGCCATTCCCATCATGCTCCATGGTTTTCCCAGGCCAGTGCTCCCAGTCAGAGAGTGTAGACACGGGAACCGTGAAACCCGTTTTCGGGCAAGACTCCTTCCCAGTGTGTCTTCCAAGTCTTCCATTCTCTGGCCACTCAAACGCAACTGATTTAAGTCGATGTATTTTCTGATTGTTTGTTTAATGTATTTCTGTATGTTAGGGWTGTCAGAGTACGCTAAGGCCTGGGGGGGTTTGGCATAAGAAACATAAATAAACTGGGAACTCAAAAAAACAAAACAGATTGGAAAGAAACAAACAAGTTCAACATTTTGCAAGCATTTTGCAGTATATACAGAACTGCAAAGGTACATGTTGAGAGAGACGGTCATTAATTCTTCCTCAGTCGATCCAAAGGACATACCATGAGGACACTGGTTTTGGTTGGTTAGATAATTATTCTGGTGTATGGGAAATGTGGGATGTTGTAAGGATGGCAAATCAAGAAACCACACTCATTGTCCTCTAACCAATCTTTGTAAAGTAATGTTTGGGGCACGCTAGCAGATATTGGAAAGTGCAGTTGTTTGATTGCACCATCTGTAAGTGGAATCCAGAACATTTTAGCTTTGAAATTGAACAAACTCGTATGGGCCCCAAAAGAACACTCTGTTTTACAGATAATAATTCAAGAGGCCAAAAGTCTGAATTCCACCATCTTTCATTGACTTTGAGTAGGGTAAAAGGGGTATGCTGAGGTAGAATTGAAGTTGGAATCATTTTATGATAAATTGCCTTGTTGGGAGCACAGAAATTGAAAGGGATTTTGATGTAAATGAAATGTTCTCCTTGTGCGGTGCTTGTGACGAAATTGCTGTGGTATAGTGCCGTGGCATCATTTAATTCCGAAATCAATAAAGTGTGYGCGTGTGTGTGGCCAGATGTTGCGGCCATGATGCGTAGCAGCAGAACTGTGTAGGAACAGAAGAATATAATTATGTAACGACAGTGCTCTACCAATAGCACTGTCATTCACTATTCACAGGTGGAATTCTACAAGCCATTTAACAGCTCATTTGCACAGTTTTAGGACTCTTGTGGGAATATCTTTGTTGGATAAAAGGATGTTTGAACTGAATAAAAGTGGGACTGTGCATTGTGCCAGCGATGCCTTTTAACAAATGATAATATATACATATTTGGGGACATAATTATGCTACATATCAACCTGTTGCCCTACGAAAGGCCAGTTTGTCTTTATCAGTTATGGAAAAATAGAAAAGTATATTGTCTTGTTTATATGCCCTGATAACATCCAAATGCCATTTTATGGTAAATATTTAGGGAGTATTAATTGCTAGTGACATGGAGCMTATTGCAACCATCAAWGGCCACCAGATTATCATCAGTTGATCTCTTGTTAAACCATCAATACRGGTTAAATTCACCAGCACAGCTGATCWCAATTGCAACCATTATTGGACACCTCTACCRCTCCCTAAAAGCTGATGTCGGTGTTACCTTAGTCCTGCTTGCTACCAAAGTCTCTGAAGATACAGTATGTTCACCCTGTGATGGGTATTATCAACGGRAACAATTTAGTCCTACTTTTTGAGCAGATTAAGTGCAATTTATCGATTTGACAATCATTCCRTACAACTGAAATAAAGTATTTTCTCATTTACCACGACAAATCTACTGTGGCAATTTACCCGTGTAAATGGAAAACTAATGTTGGTGTAGCYTACTCTTAATACTTTATTTGATTCCAATTTATGTTATCCATTAAATACAGCTGTCTTTAAAATAAAAATGTCTGGTACGGTCATTTCTTATCAAAATCGGGGGTAAACTATTCCTGGTCTGTCCATATTTGAAATGTGTAACTAAAACTTAATCAGCCTGTCGGTTTCCGATGCTCCTGATAGGTCRATATTTCATTGGGGGCGGGAATAGAGAACCTAGACACAGCTGTCTGGTATCATCATGGAGTACATGCAGTTAGACACATCACAGAGTATTAGATGTTGTTATTATGTTAAAGAGGAGGTTGTGGGTGAGAAAAACCAAATAGACAAAGTTAGTGTTACAAATGAATGAGAGTCAGAGTGCCTCCCAACAGGAAGGGCAAAGATGCATGGCCTTCCTCACAAGAACATGACAACAACAACAACAACAACAACATGGATGAATCACAGAGGAGCTGAAGAATTAGGGAGGAGTGTCTGACCTTGACTGACTCCTCCCGCTTTTCTCCCCAGCCTTCCTCAGTAGCACGGCTGATGAAGGATGCAAGGCCACAAGACCAGACCAGACCCAGCACAAAACACACATCGCCCCCTACAGCTGGGGCTGAGACAATGCAACAACGCCTATAAGCTGTAAATCTTCTGCTCACAGATGCATGGATCACAATGTTGAAAGTTGGAACAGACAAGCATAGGAACACACTCCATATGCTACCATGCAACGCCCCACACCCACAAACCCACCCACAAACCATCCTCCCTCCACCCTCCACCCCTCAGCCCACCCACCCTCCCACGCACACTCCCCCAGCGATGGGACGTGAGAGGGACAGGTTTCCCTGGGCCGTGGTCCCTCCTCTTACCATTGTCCAGTAAGTAAAAGACTGGACTGCAGTGGCTGGCTCTCAGACTGGCCACAGGCTCAGGCATGGAGCGAGGGTCATAGTGAAGGTAGGGAACTGGAATAGGAGATGCAATAGAACACACACTTTTCAKGAGGGAGAAAACAAAACAACATGGGTGAAGATAAAGACAAGCAGGTACATAATATCAGTTGATTCTGAAGATACTAATACAAACGTGTGTGATAAGGTCAAGGTAAGACTACCATGCAAACACAACCACGCCAACGAAAACAATGACTAATACTGCTACTACAACRACTACTATGTCTACAACTACTATCACGACTCACCATCACAAATCACTGCAACTCAATGAAATGTTGTCATTGATGATACAGGTAAAGTAACACCTGTTGTTAACATTTATGCTAGGACTTCCCCACAGCCGCTTGTCCAGTCCAGTCCACACCCCGGTCAAAACAACACAGCACCCTTCCAACAGAATTCAGGATGAGAGAGTGTTCTTGAGGTATCGATTCCAGACTTGGCTAACAACATGTGCTTCCTTATTGTACTGTGRAATTTGCTCTCTAGCACCTCTCAAACTCAATGTCAAATTCTCGCTAGATTCCTTGTGACATAACACAGACTAAATGAGGTTTCAAACTTTGTGTGCAGGTGTGTGGTGAACAGTAAGTACGTTTAATCCCAGCCACTCTGCTCATTATAGGAGATAAGAACTGCCACATCCAGCCCAGGCAGGTTGCTTCAGCTCCCCGCTCTCCTTTAAGCTCCCCTTTAAACAGCCAGCCTGCGAGCTCAGGGACAGCTCCATCACCTCTCCTCTCTTCTCCTGGAGCCTTTCTTTGCCTCTAAATTTATCCTGCTTGGTCAGAGCCACTCTCTGGCATTTCCGCTTATTTTGCCCAACCTCACGATTCGCGTCTCACCCCAGACTACAGGACCTATGCTACCATCAGCCACAGTAGCCGCCATCGTGAGCAGATACCCAGACACAACAAGAGACAGTAACAAAGTAAACAAACAACAACGGAAAGGAGGATATGGCTTCAAAGACGAACATGGGGCCAATTACGGGGCCTAACGGGGGAAAAAGGAGGATGTTTCCCGGTGTGGAGAGGTGAGACGGAAGTAGGAAGGAGGGAGTGAGAAAGAGGAGAGTTGAGAYGGGTGATGGTGGATAGTTAATAGGCTGCCTGCCGGGTCTGGGTTTGGCCAGTGGTGGTCACAGCAGGACTGGGGTGTCAGGGCAGGGGGACAGCCAGAGCCAGCCAGGCTCAGGTCACTAATCGCCTCAGAGCTGCTTGGGAGAATAACGACGACAGAAACTCGCCATGAGCCCTCTGTCTCAGGATGGAGACTCTGCCTTTCTCTGCCTGTCATCTGTCCATCTCTTCCTTCCTACCTCTGATATCCCCTATGTTTCCCACCGCTTTTTCTCCAGCCATACCTGTGCCATTCTTTACACATGTCTTCATCATTCCTTTTCTCTGCACCTTTGTAAATACCACACAGTCACACATCACATCCTCATCTCTCTTCCTACCCGATCTCCACCTGTCTCGCTTTTCTCATCTCTGCAATCAATAAAAGGGATGGGACCAGATAATAGATAGGCTACCCTGACATATTCCACATAGCTATGCACTTTGGTATTCATTCCTTCTAACGGCATACCACCAACACTGTATCCTCAGGAGACTTGTGGATACATGGCAGGGTCAGCCAGGTCTAAGATCCTATAGACCCAAGAGAAACTGCAGTCAGGGCGAGAGAGATAGCGAGAGAGATGGAAAGATAGAGAGAGAAAGAGAGAGAGGGCGGGACAGAAAGGGATCGGGAGAAGGAGCGGGGGGAGAGAAAGAGAGAGAGAGAAAGATGGAAAGAGAGAGCGCGAGAGAGAGAAAGAGAGGGAGAGAGAGGGAGGGAGAGAGAGAAAGAGAGGGAGAGAGAAAGAGAGGGAGGGAGAGAGAAAGAGAGGGAGAGAGAGAGAGCGCGAGAGAGCAAAAGGGAGGGAGAGAGAGAAAGAGGAGAGAGAGAGGGAGGGAGAGAGAGAAAGAGAGGGAGAGAGAGAGAGCGCGAGAGAGCAAAAGGGAGGGAGAGAGAGAAAGAGGAGAGAGAGAGGGAGGGAGAGAGAGAAAGAGAGGGAGAGAGAGAGAAAGGGAGAGAGAGAGAGCGCAAGAGAGAGAAAGAGGGAGAGAGAGAGAGTGAAAGAGAGAGAGTGAAAGAGAGCCTTGTGCAAGGCCTTACATTTACTGGTCCTACTTCCTCCGAAACAGAAGCCATGTTCATTCATAATGCAGACACTTTTGGCAAATTGATTTCCAAAAGCATACGTCTCCAAACAGGGAAAACATTTTTTTTATGGACGCATTAAATATTCACAACAACATGCTCCGGAGTTTAGATTCGCCTCTGGAAATAAGTGTGTAAATAACGGGCAGAAAAGATGACTTCAGGAAAAACAAATGAGGCCTCATCAATCCCTATCGGGGGAAAAGTCGGTGGGAAAAGTTTTTCTTCAGAATGGCTTTCACAAACATCCCTCACTCCTTTCCTTCACACCCACCCTCCCAACACCACCTCCCTCCCTCCTCCTCCATCATTCTCTTTTTTCCCCGAATTCTTTCCATTTCCCAAACGCAACACAAAGCATTTCAAGTTATTCACGCTCCACTGACAGGTTTGAGAGTTCAAGTGGATTCTTGCTTCCTGCAAAATAAGATGCTGGTTAAATAGCTGTCTGCTTGAGTACATGCCAACTGACACTTCTTTCTCCGTCCCTTGTCGGCGCGTCAGCACTAAGTGACCCGCGCAGACAGAGTAACGTGTGGCGCTCCTAAGAGGAACACATCAAACACAGTGACATCACCGTAACAGACATAACGGGTCATTGTTGACACCATCAATCAGCCCCCTTCCATACATTCCGTTATAGATTTAACGTCTGGGGCCTGGTGAGAACATAATTTTTACGTTATGATGGCTCTGTCTGGCAAAGTGATGATTCAAATACTAAGCAAATATTTACACAGAAGAAGAACATTGGTCTAAACTTAAGTTGCTGACAATCTGCTATCTTAGGCTATGTAAAGAAATGTAAAAATTAACGCAAACACACTCAGACGCATGTACGTACACATACTCCCAGTGATATAAAGATGGCTTTACATCAAGTATAAAGCAAAGCTGTATGGAAACCAAAGCCTAGAGAACACAGCAGGTCTAACAGCATGGCTGGCATTGTATTCCCATCACACACACATTAGTCTAACAGCAGTACTAC
>NC_036875.1:12725137-12741625 GCF_002910315.2 Salvelinus sp. IW2-2015 | reverse complement strand
ACAAACTGTTAGAGATAAGCTCTACAGACAATTCCTTCAACTTCATGGCTTGGTTTTTGCTCTGACATTCACTGTCAACTGTGGGAACTTATATAAAAAGACGGTGCCTTTCCAAATCATGTCCAATAATTTGAATTTACCACAGGTGGACTCCAATCAAGTTGTAGAAACATCTCCAGGATGATCAATGGAAACAGGAYGCACCTGAGCTCAATTTCGAGTCTCATWGCAAAGGGTCTGAATAATTAAGTAAATTAGCAACCATTTGTAAAAACCTGTTTTCTCTTTGTCATTATGGGGTATTGTGTGTCGATTGCTGAGGATTGTTTTTGTATTTAATCCATTTTAGAATAAGGCTGTAATGTAACAAAATGTTTAAAAMGTCAAGGGGTCTGAATACTTTACTGTTCGATTTCTTGAATTTKTTTTGGATTTGGGGACTGTGAAAAGACCCCTGGTKGCATGTCTGGTGGGGTAAGTGTGTGTGTCAAAGCTGTGTGTAATTGTTCAACACAATAATGTTTCTTATTAAACRAAGAAGTGATGCAGTAAGTCTCTCCTTAACTCTTAGCCAAGAGAGACTGRCATGCATAATATTTATATTATCCCTCTGATTACAATGAARAGCAAGACGTGCYGCTSTGTTYTGGGCCAGCTGCAGCTTAMCTAGGTCTTTCTTTGCAGCACTTGACCACATGGCTGGACAATGATCAAGATAAGACAAATCTAGAGCCTGCAGGACTTGCTTTGTGGAGTGTTGTGCCAAAAAAAGCAGAGCACCTCTTTATTGCGGTCAGACCTCTCCCCATCTTTACAACCATTGAATCTATATGTTTTGACCATGACAGTTTACAATCTAAGGTAACACCAGGTGATTTAGTGTCCTCAACTTGTTCAATAGCCAGACCATTCAATACCAAATTCAGCTGAGGTCTAGAGCTTAGAGAATGATTTGCACCAAATACAATTCTCTCTCTCTCGCTCATATATCCTGGTAATGGTGCAAAAAGCCCTAAAAGGTACCAAAATGCATTCACACACACACACACACACACACACACACACACACACACACACACACACACACACACACACACAACACACACACACACACACACACACACACACACACACACACACACACACACACACACACAATGTATTTTTCCTCAACAACCGCAGGGATGATACAGTATCTGTTTCCTAAATAGACCCATGAAAATACTAACAACAACGTAGCAAGAAATCTAACCCAGTTAGCACAGTTGGTTCCTTTGAAGTTGTGGGAACATACACTATTATTTTACAATGTAGAAAATAGTAAAAATAAAGAAAACCCCTGTAATGATTAGGTGTGTCCAAACTTTTGACTGATACTGTATCTTTTTACTGTGGCTCCTTGAAAGCTTTCATGGGAGATTTTATTAACGCCCTGAGAATAGAAATTCTAGGTTATTTGGAGGTTTTTGAATAACTTCCTTAAAATGTTCACTCAATGTTTCAATAATACCTTTAATAACAATGATAGCTTATTTTGAGTTMACTTTTTWTTACTCCAAGCAGAGATAGGACACATGATTTTCCTTAGGCATTAAACTATAATCTTCTGTTCTCTATCCATGGTATTAGTCCACTGTGCCACCAGGAGGGAGCTARCATGCCATGTTTTTTAACTCGTACAATGCTGTTCATTTGAACCYATTCAAATAAAAACCATTTCAAAGGAAACAAGCACTCATTAACCTTTTCCCTGTGARTTCCAAATATCTCTAACAGTTTTTTTTATGCGCGTGACTGTTCCAAAATGTGATTGATACGCAACAGGACAGTTAACCCGCGCAGCACGCAAACCAAGGCACGCTGCCTGCTAATTATCTACTGGCTATGTTTCAACTTGTCCATTTCAAATGATTTTCTAACAAGTTTTATTTTCAAACAGTTTGAATTGAGGTGTGTTACGCATCCTCATTAATTCACATAAGAATTAGCTCATTTCACCGTTGCGGACAATKTATGTTTGAGGCTTTACTGAGCTGGACAAACTTCTCTCTTCGAGGAGAACCCAAGCACTTCCCCAGTGTTTCCCCAGATCAAGTATCCAGACATTTGCCCATCTCTAGTCAGAACAGGCATGGCACAAACYTTTTCCTACGCCACATTTTCTCGCTGCCCCTCATTGTCTTYATTGTTGTTTCCCTTACAAATAATAACTTTGGACATGTATGCGTTCCTATCAAAGTACGTGCTTATTTTCTGCATATGGTGTTGTCATTTCTACTGTAGCATACTGTATGTATGGAGCATAATGGATTTACTGTTTTATTCACGTTTTCAAGTACTAGTGAAAAATTATGCATTCCGATTCTTGCATAGACTGTAATGGACACATATGTAACATACTTTTGTGAAGGTTGTACTGATTATAATTAGCTAATGCAAAGCTATTTCCCAGATACTTGTGGCGCCATGTTTGTTGGCATCATACAATGCATTCTGGTTGTCACATAAGTGTCTGTCAGACCAAAGATGTTATAACAAAACGAGGTGAAGGGAAGGTGCACTCGACTGATTTATGGTGCAACTGGGAACTCTGAAAAATTCGAGGTCAAATCATGACGTCAGTGATTTTCAGGTCGGAAGATTGGAACTCGAGAAAATGGACGGAATTCCCGAGTTCAAATTTCGAGTTAGATGACCGTTCAAATAMATTTTTCCCCAGTCGGAGATAGTTTWTTTCTGAGTTCCCAGTTGTCWTGAACACACTAAAGTCGGAAGTCKGAGATTTCCAACTTCCTAGTTCCCAGTTGTTTTGAACGCGGCATCAGATTGTAACTAAGGTACCTCAGGGTTGCCAGCTCTAATTCCCCTTTCCAGGTTTATTTTATTTTTTTTTTGCTTAGAAACTTCTCCTGTGTTTTCCCCCATTTATTKATAAATCCTACATCATAGTAATATTTCCTGCATCATATCYCCCGATGATATCTTCCCCCATTTCTACCCCCCATAGACTTGAAAACCCTCCACACATTAAATTAACCCCCCCACATAGYCCCCATAAAATGATTTCAYCCATATCTGGCWACCCTGTTTAGCTTTCGYGTTACAGTTAGGCTAGGCAGTAGGCTTGTATTTGGGGTGATGCTCTGTGAGAATATAACATTTTATTTGCTTTGTGATTTGTCAAAAACTGTAAACGACTTGTCAAGTCATGTGCTCCGGTTCTTGTATACACTATRACAAGTACATYGAAGATTTGTAATATGCTGAAAAGTTGCCAAACTAAGTTTGCACAGCCATCTTTGACTTAGACGTTGTTTATTTGCGTCTTATAGTGAATGGCATTCTAGGATTAGGGAGTTTTTGCTTGTCAAACATAAACAAACATGGCTGCCATCATAAAGAATTTAGCTGCTGTTAGCTTAGCTGTTAGGTTGCTAACTTATGTTGTTTTTGTTTTTTGTCAGCGCCACCTGTTATTTAGACTGGTTTATGGAACGCGTTTGGTTGTGGATGTGGTCCGTCTGATGCTTGGATGAAGAAGGTCACATTTATCTTTTACAATAAAAGGTGAAATTGAGGAATAAAGTTATGAAGACCTTTTATTTCCCATCAGTACAAAACATTGTTTAGATGCTTTTCAGACAACAATGCTGTTTAGAGGCGTTTGTTGCATCATACGTTCTGTTKCTACTGTCCCAATCACATATTTGCGTTGTGATGCTGCAGGGACCACTGAACAACGMTCACAAATATGTGATCGCACGCGTCAAAGGGTTCAATGTGCTGATAATGTTCCAAAGGAATGCAACTATCCTGCACCATTCCAAGAAAGTTGTGGCAAGGTTAACCATAGAATGCTAAATGACCACGCTCTCACCGAGCTCTAAGAAACATATGGTTTGTTATGTGCTACCTGGGAACACTTTAAGAAGTATCCTTCCAGGGTGATATGTTAATACAGTTACCATTCACTTCAAGTTAAAGCGATGCCCCAAAGGTAAAGTGTCCGTACCCCAGTGACAGGTACAGAGTCCATACCCCGAGGCTAGGTTCTTGCTGAAACCGACCGGCATCCCAGTACGACCTTCAGCTTTGATCAGATGTAACAATCCTGTGAAGTGAGTTGGGTGGAGAGAGAGAGTGTGTGTGTGTGTGTGTGTGTGTGTGTGTGTGTGTGTGTGTGTGTGTGTGTGTGTGTGTGTGTGTGTGTGTGTGTGTGTGTGTGTGTGTGTGTGTGTGTGTGTGTGTGTGTGTGTGTGTGTGTGAGGCGTTACCTGAGGTGGGTGACTTGCTTCTCTCCATGTCCATGGATACCTGGTTATCGGAGAGTTCTGTAAGGCCTGTCGCAGCCAATCAGATTCCAACAGGAGGAGGAGGAGGAGAAGGACGTGGGATAAAGAGAGACTCTTCAGTCATGGTCATATAAAGAAAGCATGGTGATATAACAGACAGTTGACAGTGCCTTAACAGCATATGTTGCCATGGAGACACAACATACAGTTATCAGTAGCATAACGTTGTCCGTTGCCTAGGCGTACCACTCTGATCCTGACGCAACACACAAGATTCAGGAAGTTTTCCCCCATACATGATGATCATTTATACCACAGCATTGTTTGATACGGGATTCTGATTGGCTAGAAGGGSATTCTATAGCGTGCGTCAATTTCAGATACATAGAAATTGGACACCTCTGAAGTAGTCGCATCTTCCATTTCTTTACTTATACCGTGGTCTACAGAGGCCACACATCTCAATATAGCTATAGCTAAAAGTTCAACGTGAATAATTTCCGTCTGTGTTGAAGCTCAGGATCAGCTTGGTTCACTACCAGCATGTATGGCAATGAACACCACATGATATGAGGCCTGCACTGCAGAGTTTGGCTGAGTATTCAGCCTRAGGCCTGTAATGTCAGCGCATCAGATATTACCCAACACAATCCTTTTCAATGTTCGCTCTTCAATGAATCACATTGATTTTATAAAGCCATTTTTACATCAGCACTTGTCACAAAGTACTTTACAGATACYCAGCCTATAACCCCAAAGAGCAAGCAATGCAGAGGCAGATGCACAGTGGCTASGAAAAACTCCTTATAATGCAGGAACCTAGGAAGAATCTTAGAGAGGAACCAGGCTTAGAGGGGTGGGCCTACATTTCCCTATGATTGATATCTGAACGTTAAAGTAATGACAAATGTATTAATAAAACATAGTGTATGCAGCACAAGCCTCATTCAAACAGATACACACAAATAATAAAGAAACACAGACCTTGTCGCAGCGTGATCAAGTTGCTCTTAAGTCTAGTAAAACCAAGAATCTCATGTGAAATCTAAACTCTAGTCTTTTACCGAAACTTTAAGTTAAATGTCTTGAAATTCCAAAAAATTGCACTGTTCTAACTGAGTAACTGTGCTGGGACAAAACTCAGCTCCAATGTTTTAATACATTTTTTGACTCTGATCAACTATAGGGAAACAAAAGCCTGAAATGTTTAATTTGAAGTAATTCATCAAATGAATGCTTGGTTCTTGAAGTTGTGAAATAAAACAAAGTCGATTAAATGTCTCAAATAGTGTATTAATAAAGAAAAACTTTTACTCAGCTATGAAAAGTCCACATCGTAGTTATATGATGTCTGGATGTCTATGTCATGATTGAACGTTTACTCACGCAAATCTCTGTGCTGCATTTACAATGTATACAGTGTCTTGGCTTTTTGACATTTAGTCACTTCATAAAAGGGGACCCTTGGCAAAAGGACATACTATATTGACATAACTGGATTAAATAATTCATAGGTTTTGATAAAGCACTGGCATTTGATTCATTAATAGCTGTGCCACTGGGATTTGTTTCAGAGCTGTTTCAGCAACAGTCAATGTCATTCCAATCATCTCTCTAGTACGTCCCCTTGCCATAATCCTCTTGCTTCTCTCTTCCCTTGGTCCCTTCTTCCCTTGTCCCCTTGTTTCCCTCCCCGGTCTCCTTGCCTTGAGGATGGCCTGACTTACTCTGATAGGACGTACGGATCCTTTTCTTTGAATCGGAATAAAAGTGAGACAGGCCGCGCATGCAAAAGTCTGCAGGCAGGCCCACATGCCCACACCAGCAGCCACAGTCACCAAAAGGGAGGGATGAGGAGGAGGGAGAGAGAGAAGAACACAAAGGCCCAGAGTGAAAAATAAAGTGAAGGCAAGCAGCAACCCAGTTAGTGTAAAGGAGAACAGAGCAACCCAGGTTCCAACCCCAAACAGTAMCTGATCCTACTTATCCCAAAATGAAAAAGCATTGTACAGGAATAGACAGAAACCTAGTAGTATTGGGGAAAATAAGGACAAACCCAGTCCACCTTCCCGAAGTCCAATTAGCATTACTTGCGCAACTTCCTGATTGGGCAAAGTTGATGTACAGTTGTATTTCTGGAAAAGCATTGTTAATCAATTGGAATTGAGTGTAAGAAAAGTGCAATACTGCAATAAAACCAACAATAAAACGTCTTCTTACGTGAGATGAAAACATATATAGTCCTATTCACATAGATATGTGGTAGGGACAACAGCTAAAGGACATCATACTYAGTTTTTACATGTTTTTATATTCTTAACCTTTATTTAACTACGCAGATAAGCAACGTGAACAGAGTTARGCTGGCCATTACTGAAAAGGAGAAAAGTAGCAACTTCAGGGGCGAGAGCATCCCTTTCTACCTSTCTCTTTTCTCTCTTCTAAAAGAGACTGATTGATCTGACTGAGGCTACCCTGGGAGACTTCACTGAAGTAGAGAAGGCAATGTGAATAGTCCCGTCGCTCTATAAAAGCTCTTGCGCAATACCAAAGGAAAGAAGGACTCAAAGCCCAGAGTCATCCTCCTCCTACCTCTACCGCTGCCAAACAAAGTCCTGAATACATGGAAGGTTTCTTCAGGTATACTTGTGGGAGTTTTTACAAGATAAAAAGCCTTTCCAAGATCGCGAGGAGGGTTTAAAACGTACATTAAACTGTCCTCCAGAAGATAATACAAAGGTTATGCCTCCAAAGTTATTCTCAGCCTTTTCTCTACTTTTAAGTTCTTGTGGGTTTTCCTCAGAAAATGGACAGACAGCGAGAGCACTGCATGTGTGTCTGTCTGTGGGTCTGTCTGTGGGTCTGTCTGTGGGTCTGCAGGCATGTGCATGCGCATGTGTGTGTAGTGGGAGGGTGGAGGGGGCTAGGAGGAGTGATGTAGTCACAGGGTGTACCAGCACCAGTCCAGATTAGTAGTACTCAGAAGGGTGTCAGTCTCAGGAAAGCTTCTGTGACTCTTATCTTACAGTAGTGCTCAAGCCGGACTAACAGAAAGAACCACAACATGCACATGATGCTCCCGCGGAATGCAGCCTGTCACATGCACCTCGCGTGGCTGTTTGTGAACAGTTGTGTGTGTTTTTTTATTTTGCATATGTACTGTATGTATGTATGTCTGTACTGTAGGGACACAGAGAGGTTAGGAAAATATACAAGAACGAGAAAGAATGGACAGATGAGATAAGATAGAGAGGCAGAATTGGAGACTAAGGTCGTAACGAATRCAAAAGAAAAGGTGAGAGAGAGCGACAGACAGAGACAACGAGAGAGAGAGAATTGTTGATACAGTGCATTCGGAAAGTATTCAGACCCCTTGACCTTTTACACATTTTGTTACGTTACATAAGTWTTCAGACCCTTTACTCAGTACTTTGTTGAAGCACCTTTGGCAGCGATTACAACCTTGAGACTTATTGGCTACAAGCCTCCCATTCTTCTCTGCAGATCCTCTCAAGCTCTGTCAGGTTGGATGGGGAGCATCGCTGCACAGCTATTTTCAGGTCCCTCCAGAGATGTTCGATCGGGTTCAAGTCTGGGCTCTGGCTGGGCCACTGAAGGACATTCAGAGACTTTCCCGAAGCCACTCCTGCGTTGTCTTGACTGTGTGCTTACTATCGTTGTCCTGTTGGAAGGTGAACCTTCGCCCCAGTCTGAGGTCTGAGTGCTCTGGAGCATGTTTTCATCAAGGATCTCTCTGTACTTTGCTCCGTTCATCTTTCCTCGATCCTGACTAGTATCCCAGTCCCTGCCGCTGAAAAACATCCCCACAGCATGATGCTGCCACCATCATGCTTCACCATAGGGATGGTGCCAGGTTTCCTCCAGATGTGATGCTTGGCATTCAGGCCAAAGAGATCAATTTTTGTTTCATCAGACCAGAGAATCTTGTTTCTCATGGCCGTGAGATCCTTTAGTGCCTTTTGGCAAACTCCAAGCGGGCTGTCATGTGCCTTTTACTGAGGAGTGGCTTCCGTCTGGCCACTCTACCATAACGGCCTGATTGGTGGAGTGCTGCAGAGATGGTTGTCCTTCTGGAAAGTTTTCCCATCTCCACAGAGGAACTCTGGAGGTCTGTCAGAGTGACCATTGGGTTCTTGTCACGTCTCTGACCAAGGCCCTTCTCTCCAATTGCTCAGTTTGGCCGGCGGACAGATTCTAGGAAGAGTCTTGGTGATCCAAACTTCTTCTATTTGAGAATGATGGAGCCACTGTGTCTTGGGACCTTCAAAGCTGCCTTTTCCATATCTCTGCCTCGACACAATCCTGTCTCGGAGCTCTACGGGCAATTCCTTCGACCTCATGGCTTGGTTTTTGCTCTGACATGCACTGTCAACTGTGGGACTTATATCGACAGGTGTTGCCTTTCCAAATCATGTCCAATCAATTGAATTTACCACAGGCGGACTCCAATCAAGTGTAGTATCATCTCAAGGATGATCATTTAATCAATGGAAAGAGGATGCCTGCCCCTGAGCTCAATTTCGAGTCTCATAGCAAAGGGTCTGAATAGCTTTATTACATAAGTATTTCTGTTTTTGTTTTTATACATTTGCAAACATTTCTTAAAACCTGTTTTGCTTCATCATTATGGTATTGTGTGTAGATTGACGAGATAATTTTTTGTTGTTGATACATTTTAGAACAATGTTGAAAAAGTCAATGGGTCTGAATACTTCCGAATGCACTGTATGTCTGTGTGTGCAAACATACCAATACATGTGTTTATGTTCATGTGTATATGAGTTTGTATGTATGTATGTGTGTGGAACACGGGGTGTGGGTGTTCCCCTACCTGAGGTGGACTGTCTGTTCTTGCGTGGGGAGGTGTGAGTCGTTGTAGGGGTCTGCGGCGCCGTACAGTCCAGTGTGGCCCATACACATCAGGATCGTCTTCTGAAGGAAGTCCACCACCGTGAGCCCATTACAGTTCCCAAACGCTAGGCTGACACACACACACACACACACACACACACAACACACACACACACACACACACACACACACCACACACACACACACACACACACACACACACACACACACACACACACACACACACACACACACCACACACACCACACACAACACACACACACACACACACACACACACACACACACACACACACCACACACACACACACACACACACACACACGAGAAGAGAGTGAGAACCAGCCACTACCTAGTTAGTGTAAAACTGAAGGAGAAAAACAGATAGAGAAACCTGAGGTTCGAAACCATAACCTGAAGAATAATTCCTATCTATAGTATAATACAATTTACTAGAAGCTCGTCTGTTCAGGAAACACACAAAAAAAACACATAGGTAATCACACATGAGGCATCTTTTCCCATACATAAATTATTCAAGATCACAGAATCAGAGATTACATCAGGGATTCTTATACATGGAAACACTGAAAATGGAAAGTGGTAAGTTTCCCCACACTTCCTGTATTGTGCAACAACTCCCTGTGTACTGAGAAGCATGATGACCAGCATACAAATACTACATTGCAATCAACAGCATGCCTGAAATACTGTAGGAAGACTATATATAATAATTGGGTGCTTATATTTGGCCTATTTCCCACATGACAAGTGTGTATTAATTGGGATTGGATATCTTTTTTTGCATATGCCAACTTAGAGAGTGGGTCACGCCAGGCTCTGCCATTATCAAAGGGGACCTTGGAGCAATTAGGGTTAAGTGCCTGCTTCAAGGGCACATAGCCAGACATTTCACCGTGTTGGCGCAGGGACTCAAACCAGCAACCTTTCGGTTACTGGCCCAATGCTAACGACTAGACTACCTGCATTCCAGTTCCCAGAAAATAACTTCAGCATGCGACCAACATTCCTATGTTCACACTAAACCAACATCACTTAGAATCCAGCTCAATATATTGCTTCTTCATACCACTGTAACATATCCCAGTTGTGTGTGTTGAGTGTAGCCTATAAGCGCCAGGAGAAGACACACAGAAGAGATGACTCAAAAACACTTTAAAATGTTAATAGCTTCTCAGGGGTAAGGTTAGTGACTGTTCTGTGTATTCCCCCAGTAATGTACTCTTTTTTTTTTTAAAGAGCTGCGAATTTATCGGCTTTTTCTACCAACTCTGCCATTCAGAACAGAAGTTTGTAAATGGCCTTGAGGCTGTCTATTGATTAACTGCAGAGAAAGAGCAAACAAAGATTCTCTCCTCTGTCAAAGCAGGTTGTTTTCCCAGCAAACCATACAAGCTGCATTTCTACTTTAATCAGTGTTACTGATTACCGTTTCCCTCTGCTACACTTGAATCATAGATGGACTGAGTGTTATGAAATGTATCAGGGTGAAGCAGAAAAATAACATTAATTTCATGCTGTGTATTTAGGCGATACTTTATTCCATTTATTAGAAAATAGTAGCTGGGCTGATGAATAAAACGTGTTTTGCTTGAGAGCTGGAAAATGAGAAGGATATGATGTGAATCACTTGAAGACAAAAGACGCCTGACAACAACAAGAGGCGCAGCTCAGACAGAGACAGAGACAAAGAGGGAGAGAGGAGTAAGAGAGAGGGAAATACGGGGAGATAGAGAGAGTGAGGGGGTAAAAAAAAACAGATTGTGTGAAACAGATAGACAGAGAGAAAGAAAGAAAGACAGAGAGCGATAGAGGGAAAGGAAGGGAACATGAAAAAGCAGGGAACAGACATGGAGCGGAGGGGAGAGATGAAGTGAGAGCTGAGAAAGAGAGTGAGAGATGGATGGTGTGGAGCGTGGAAGTGAAAGTAGTTAGGTACAGAGACACATAGAGAGTACAGGGTCACTCACAGCCGTAGGCAGAGTTGATGTCCAGGCTGGTGATCTGCTGGGGTTTTCCATCCACCCACTGCAGCTGCACACCAACTCAGCCTGGTACCCCGGGGCATCCGCACTGGACGATTCTTCACCCTGACATACAGAGCGGGAAGGGAAGGGAGAGGGTAGAGGAAAGGGGGAGGGAGGAGGGTAGAGAGGAGAGGTAGAGATAGAGAGAGAAAGAGAAAGCGACGGAGAGGAAAGTGAGAGACAGTTGATGGAGATTTAAGAGCGAGGGAGGTTGAGAGTTAGAAGAAAAAGGGAGAGATTGTATGTGGGATACATACGATTCATTCTTTCTGACGCTGTTGTTCAGTATATCTTCTGCATTTTCATAGGAACTCCGCGAAATCTGGTTTTTCCATCACAGCGACACCTTTGGCGCCGGCGGAGCCTGTTGAGGTGTCTCACAGGAGTGACTCACTTGAGCAGGGGAGGCTGTCCTGTGTGCCACTGCCAGGGCTACCAGGGCGGCTGGGGGGAGTGGGAGCTGGGGTCCGAGAAACACGGGTTGTGCTCTGCCTCTGACGGGGAAATAACGTCCTCCGAATCAAAACTGCAGACGCACCTCTAGTGACTGTCAACACATGCACACACACATAGATGCAGAGATTTGCTGGGACTGATATAGCAAGCATACTCACTGGCAGACCTCACTAAACAAGTAAAATAACCCTCAAGCCCTTCATACGTTAAATTCAGGTGTTCTGGTGGTAAAACAACTGTGGAATTGAATGACTTGGGAAGCGGAATTGGAAACTCTCTTCATCCACTCACCACTATCTGTGTGTTGCCATCATGTTTGCTGAACCGGTAGAGGATGACGTGGCAGAAATGCCCACCACACAAAGAGACGGCTATGTGGCACAGCTGACCATCTAACAGCGTAGGGTCCTCCTCTACCAGCTCGCCTGCCCGACCCTCTCCCACCTTGGGCTTCTCAAACACCTTGGACGTCTTCAGCTTGTACAGCATCTGCCAGTGTAACTGGTCACACAAGACAGGGAGGTATATAGATTGCATTCCAAATGCACATTATCCCTTTGTAGTGCACTACTTGACCAGACCTAAATGGAATAGGGTTTACAGTATATGTAAAAATCAAAATAACTTCACAGATCTTCGTTGTAAAGGGTTTTAACACTGTTTCCCATGCTTGTTCAATGAACCATAAACAATTTATGAACATGCACCTGTGGAATGGTCGTTAAGACACTAACAGCTTACAGACGGTAGGCAATTAAGGTCATAGTTATGAAAACTTAGGACACTAAAGAGACCTTTCTACTGACTCTGAAAAACACCAAAAGAAAGATGCCCTGCTCATCTGCGTGAACATGCCTTAGGCATGCTGCAAGGAGGCATGAGGACTGCAGATGTGGCCAGGGCAATAAATTACAATGTCCGTACTGTGAGACGCCTAAGACAGCGCCACAGGGAGACAGGATGGACAGCTGATCGGCCTCGCAGTGGCAGACCACGTGTAACAAAACCTGCACAGGATCGGTACATCCGAAAATCACACCTACGGGACAGGTACAGGATGACAACAACCCACAGTCACTGGACCAGACAGGACTGGCAAAATGTGCTCTTCTCTGAAGAGTCGCGGTTTTGTCTCACCAGGGGTGATGGTCGGATTCGCGTTTGTCGTCGAAGGAATGAGCGTTACACCGAGGCCTGTACTCTGGAGCGTGATCGATTTGGAGGTGGAGGGTCGTCATGGTCTGGGGCGGTGTGTCACAGCATCATCGGACTGAGCTTGTTGTCATTGCATTAATCTCAACGCTGTGTGTTACAGGGAAGACAACCTCCTCCCTCATGTGGTACCCTTCCTGCAGGCTCATCCTTACATGACCCTCCAGCATGTCAATGCCACCAGCCATACTGCTCGTTCTGTGCGTGATTTCCTGCAAGACAGGAATGTCTGTGTTCTGCCATGGCCAGTGAAGAGCCCGGATCTCAATCCCATTGAGCACGTCTGGGATCTGTTGGATCGGAGGGTGAGTGCTAGGGCCATTCCCCCCAGAAATGTCCGGGAACTTGCAGGTGCCTTGGTGGAAGAGTGGGGTAACATCTCACAGCAAGAACTGGCAAGTCTGGTGCAGTCAATGAGGAGGAGATGCACTGCGGTACTTAATGCAGCTGGTGGCCACACCAGATACTGACTGTTACTTGTACCAAATATTAAGTTCTGCTTTTCTGAGTATCAAATACTTATGTCATGCAATAAAATGCTAATTAATTACTTAAAAATCATACAATGTGATTTTCGGGATTTTTGTCTTAGGTATTCCGTCTCTCACAGTTGAAGTGTACCTATGTAAAAATTACAGACCTCTACATGCTTTTTAAGTAGGAAAATCTGCAAAATCGGCAGTGTATCAAATACTTGTTCTCCCCACTGTTAGGTAATCACCACATGAGGCATCTTTCCCAATATAAATTATTCAGAGATCACAGAATCAGAGATTACATCAGGGATTTCTTATACATGGAAACACTGAAAATGGAAAGTGGTAAGTTTCCCCCACACTTTCCTGTATTGTTGGCAACAACATCCCTGTGTACTGAGAAGCATGATGACCAGCATACAATACTACATTGGCAATCAAACGCATGCCTGAAATACTGTAGGAAGACTTATAATAATCATTTGTGGGTGCTTATATTTGGCCTATTTCACACATGTACAAGTGTGTATTAATGTGGATTGGATATCTTCTTTTTGCATATGCCACTCAGAGAGTGGGGTCACAGCCAGGCTCTGCCATTATCAAAGGGGACCCTGGAGCAATTAGGGTTAAGTGCCTTGCTCAAGGGCACATAGCCAGACATTTCACCGTGTTGGCGCAGGGACTCAAACCAGCAACCTTTCGGTTACTGGCCCAATGTTCTAACGGCTAGACTACCTGTCATTCCAGTTCCAGAAAATAACTTCAGCATGCGACCAACATTCCAATGTTCACACTAGAACCAACATCACTTAGAATCCAGCTCAATATATTGCTTCTTCATACCACTGTAACATATCCCCAGTGTGTGTTGTTGAGTGTAGGCCTATAAGCGGCCAGGAGAAGACACACAGAAGAGATTACTCAAAAACACTTTAAAATGTTAATAGCTTCTCAGGGTAAGGTTAGTGACCTTTCTGTGTATTCCCCCAGTAATGTACTCTTTTTTTTTTTTAAAGAGCTGCGAATTTATCGGCTTTTTCTACCAACTCTGCCATTCAGAACAGAAGTTTGTAAATGGCCTTGAGGCTGTCTATTGATTAACTGCAGAGAAAGAGCAAAACAAAGATTCTCTCCTCTGTCAAAGCAGGTTGTTTTCCCAGCAAACCATACAAGCTGCATTTTCTACCTTTTAATCATGTTTTACTGATTACCGTTTCCCTCTGCTACACTTAATCATAGATGGGACTGAGTGTTATGAAAAATGTATCAGGGTGAAGCAGAAAAATAACATTAATTCATGCTGTGTATTTAGGCGTATACTTTATTCCATTTATTAGAAAATAGTAGCTGGGCTGATGAATAAAACAGTGTTTTGCTTGAGAGCTGGAAAATGAGAAGGATATGATGTGAATCACTTTGAAGACAAAAGACGCCTGACAACAATCAAGAGGCGCAGCTCAGACAGAGACAGAGACAAAGAGGAGAGAGAGAGGTAAGAGAGAGGGAAATACGGGGAGATAGAGAGAGTGAAGGGGTAAAAAAAGACAGATTTGTGTGAAACAGATAGACAGAGAGAAAGAAAGAAAGACAGAGAGCGATAGAGGGAAAGGGAAGGGGGGAACATGAAAAAGCAGGGAACAGACATGGAGCGGAGGGGAGAATGAAGTGAGAGCTGGAAGAAGAGAGTGAGAGATGGATGGTGTTGAGCGTGGAAGTGAAAGGTAGTTAGGGTACAGAGACACATAGAGAGTACAGGGTCACTCACAGGCCGTAGGCAGAGTTGATGTCCAGGCTTGGTGATCTGCTGGGGGGTTCTCCATCCACCCACTGCAGCTGCACCACCAACTCAGCCTGGTACCCGCGGGGCATCCGCACTGGACGATTCTTCACCCTGACATACAGAGCGGGAAGGGAAGGGAGAGGGTAGAGGGAAAGGGGAGGAGGAGGGAAGAGAGGGAGAGGTAGAGATAGAGAGAGAAAGAGAAAGCAACGGAGAGGAAAGTGAGAGACAGTTGATGGAGATTGTTAAGAGCGAGGGAGGTTGAGAGTTAGAAGGAAAAAGGGAGAGATTGTATGTTTGATACATATCGATTCATTCTTCTTGACGCTGTTGTTCAGTATATCTTCTGCATTTTCATAGGAACTCTGCGTAAATCGGGTTTTTCCATCACAGCGACACCTTTGGCGCCGGCGGAGCGCTGTTGAGGTGTCTGACAGGAGTGACTCACTTGAGGCAGGGGAGGCTGTCCTGTGTGCCACTGCCAGGGCTACCGGGCGGCTGGGGGGAGTGGGAGCTGGGGTCGAGAACACGGGTTGTGCTCTGCCTCTGACGGGGAAATGACGTCCTCCGAATCAAACTGCAGACGCACCTCTAGTGACTGTCAAACACATGCACACCACACATAGATGCAGAGATTTGCTGGGACTGAATTAGCAAGCATACTCACTGGCATACCTCACTAAACAAGTAAACTAACCCTCAAGCCCTGCATACAGTTAAAATCAGGTGTTCTGGTGGTAAAACAACTGTGGAATGTGGAATGACTTGGGAAGCGGGATTGGAAACTTCTCTCATCCACTCACCACTATCTGTGTTTGGCGTCATGTTTGCTGAACCGGTAGAGATGACGTGGGCAGAAATGCCCACCACACAGAAGAGACGGCTATGTGGGCACCAGCTGACCATCTGAACGGCGTAGGGTCCTCCTCTACCAGCTCGCCGCCCGACCTCTCCCACCTTGGGCTTCTCAAACACCTTGGACGTCTTCAGCTTGTACAGCATCTGCAGTGTTAACTGGTCACACAAGACAGGGAGGTATATAGATTGCATTCCAAATGGCACATTATTCCCTTTGTAGTGCACTACTTTTGACCAGGACCTAAAGGGAATAGGGTTTTACAGTATATGTAAAAATCGAAATAACTTCACAGATCTTCATTGTAAAGGGTTTTAACACTGTTTCCCATGCTTGTTCAATGAACCATAAACAATTTATGAACATGCACCTGTGGAACGGTCGTTAAGACACTAACAGCTTACAGACGGTAGGCTTGACTTTACGTGCAATGCTATTACCACCACGTTATGTAATCGTACACGACAAGTGTT
>NC_036875.1:12708245-12725112 GCF_002910315.2 Salvelinus sp. IW2-2015 | reverse complement strand
AGAGATTACTGCTGACATTCAACGTAAGAAAGGGTGGAGGGAGAGAACTTACTAGCAGAGGCGTCCCAAAACTTTACRGTTCCATCWGCGTGTCTGCACAAAGGATAAAAGACAGGGAAAGAGGTAAAGAGCAGTCTATTTCTAAAACTGTAGCAGAATTAGACATTCCCACTCTCATGCTTCTACCGATGATAAACACCAGAGGAGCAGAGGAAACCTTTACTACGTCCTGTCCGAATAAATAGAACCAGTGACTCAATGTTTGCTCACACCCACTGGGAACAGACGTCAATTCTACGCGCATTCCACATTGGTTCGAGGTAATTTCATTGAAATGACGTGGAAACAACGTTGATTCAACAAGTGTGTGCCCAGTGGGCAAGCTTTAAAAAAAAAAAAGGTCTCCATCCAACAGTATGGAACCCACTGACTCACCCTGTGACGATTACCTCTGGGTAGGTCTGTGAGCCTAATGTCCACGTACCGCCACTCACTGGCCACTCCTGTCCGGAATAAGACAGTTGGTCATGGACTGAAAAGTTCCCGAACGGAATTTAGTTTTTTGTTGTTGTTTGCTTTAGTTTTACTTTGTCATTGTCTGACCTGTGACCTGTAGCGTACCTTGTGGCTGTAGCCAGTCTTCTTCTGCTTGGCCCCTATGGAGTAGAGGATGGGGATGATGTCAGGAGGGCATTCAGCGAAGTAAGCCGTACAGGTGACAGGAGACTCGTGGATGTCCATTGGGTAGGGGTTCTCAAAGATGGGGAAGCTGCAAAAGGGAGAGGGAACTGTTATTGCGTGCATGTAGAGTTCTCACAAGGGAGACGTGGACGTATGTGACTGCTACAGAATGTTATCACCAAAAGATCTAAATAGCAAAGAAGCAAAAGGTACAGTGCTCTAGCTCTGAGCATTGCAGTTTATGTACACTGAGTGGACAAACCATTAAGAACACCTTCCTAATATTGAGCTGACCTCAGAACAGCCTCAATTGGTTGGGGCGTGGACTCTACAAGGTGTCGAAAGCGTTCCACATGGATGCTGGCCCCATGTTGACTCCAACACTTCCCACAGTTGTGTCAAGTTGGCTGGATTGTCGTTTGGGTTGTGGACCATGCTTGATTCACACAGGAAACTGTTGAGCGTGAAAAACCCAGCAGCGTTGCAGTCCTTGACACAAACCGGTGCGCCAGGCACCTACTACTTCTCTCCTTCATCTACACTGATTAGGTGTTCCTAATGTTTTGTAGTGTATATCTAAYGGGTATTTTTGCAGGAGATAACCTYACCCAGGTCACCACTTAAGTTCTTCCCAGCACCGTATTGTCCAATTAGTGTTTCTTATCAACATCCTTATAATGTTAACACAGCTACTGATAACTAGCTTAGGCGTCCCTGTCCCTCCTTCAGCCTCCTCCATCATAGTGCTGATGTATCATCTACAGAGAGTGTCAATGAGGCTATTTTAAGAAGAGCAGTGGACATAGGTGTGACAGTGTCACAGTGACATGGTCTTTGTCTTGCTTCCTTAGTGATGATGACACTTTAGTGACAGACAGCTGACCGGAGTGGCAGTGGACTAAGGTTCTCTCAAGGCAATGTGACACATTTGGGTGGATGTGGTGGATGTGTGCTGTGTATGTGTCTGTGTGTGTTTATTTTCTTTGTTTTAATGGCCATCTGTGACCCTCTCTCTTAATCAGCCAATGGAATGTGTCGATAGTGTGTCTATGTTTCAATCCATTTGTCATGACTTCCGCCGAAGTCGGCTCCTCTCCTTGTTCGGGSGGCGTTCGGCGATCGACGTCACCGGCTTTCTAGCCATCACCGCTCCATTTTTCATATATCCATTTGTCTTGTCTTGTTCCATACACACCTGGTTTTCATTTCCCCAATCAATCTACATGTATTTAACCCTCTGTTTCCCATCATGTCTTTGTGTGTAATTRTTTCATGTTATGTGGTGTTTGATTTATGCGCTTGCCTTTTATTTATGTTCCGTTTTTTGAGCGCGTTTGTTTATTGTAGTGCTCTCGTTTCCGAACGGAATATAAATGTGCGCCTGTTAACTACACTCTGCTCTCCTGYACCTGACTTCGCCTCCAGTACACGACATAACACCATTGATGCTGTTTGGGACTCTTATAGCTGTTACGTGGTGTTAGAGGGCTGTTACACCTCCTGTCACATCGAGTCACATCAGGAGGTGACAGTCTGCTCCCCTCTGGACCACAGCAGGGCACCTCACTGCAGGAGGGTGTGTGTGTGTGTGTGTGTGAGTGTGCGAGTGTGCGCGTGTGTGTGCGTGTGTGTGTACATACTTGCTCTGTGTCAGATCCACCACGATGAAGTCCTTTTCTAAAAGCACAACCACTGCATAAGGATCCTGGACCTCTGTAGACAGTCACATAGATACACAGAGTAGTGAATTACATTCATACACAGAACCAATAGATACAGTAGACATAGAGAACGTAATACTGTGGAAATCCTTCACTCCAATACTTTAAATAGAAATGTAAATATATGAATGTGTACGTGTGTGTGTGCGAACGTGTGTACTTTGTACTAAAGTCCCTGTTCCTCTGCTCTCCCAGGTATGGGACAGAGAGAGAGCAGATATAGTAATTTAAGGTCTCACAGAGGCACTCATTATCATCACACCTTTCACTCAAATTAGACTAATTATCAAGGGGAGAGAGAGAGAGACAGAGAGTAAGAGTCAGCAAGTGAGTGAAAGAGAGAGGGCCAGTGAGAGAGAGAGAGAGGGGGGGGGGGGCTTTTACTCCATCCTTCAAACCCAACCTACTGACCTGCACCCCCCCCAACCCTCCACTCACCGTTGGAGTATGGGGTGTCACAGAGTACTAGGAACTCTACAATAGGGTGGTCCATCTCCAGCACCGTGATGGCCTTGCCGTGCATGATGGTCAGGGTGGGCCTCCTTCCACCGGACTTGTCATATGACAGACCCCCAGAGAAGATGACATAGGGCTCACTGCTGCGGAAACAAAGACAAACAGGTCGTAAGGACTGACATTATCGTGATCTTATGTCAATATCATGATAGAGTGACCAAGTGTCGCTATGAAATCCAGGAAATATTTCATGTTGGTATAACATAGGATGATCGGTCACGAGAGCGTTCGTGAACTTGTCACACAATAGATGGACAGTAAGCTGTCATGGATGATCATGAAAAACATCATGTCCTGTTTACGACAGACAGCTGATGGTCCGCTGACACACCATCCAAGCTAAGCCTTCCCAACAAAATAAACCATGAAACTACGAGAAACATCACAGTGTCTAAAATAAGTGAAAAATTAAATCAGAACTACAGTATAATATAGATACTTAAGGAGGAATATAAAAAATTCACATGGCAGGATAGCGATGTACAGTATATTTCAGCCAATGGTGCCCTTCCTTCCCACATGGCTGCTTGGCATAATTCTTCCTGTCTATCTCAGTGAGTCCGCGAGAACAGAGAGAGACAGTTAGCCCACAGCCCACAGAATGACTGTGAATGGGTTTGTCTGGTCTGGGCCAGACTAACACAACCGCACAAGGGCACAGCGGTCATCAGAGACAACCACCCACGGTCACAACGGGCATCATGATCAGACACAATCCACCCACGGTCATGATGACCATCAGAGACAACCCCCCACGGACCTGACGGTCACACCGGTCATCAAACACAAGCACCGCCACGTCTCACGGTCTCAAATGACCATCAGACACAACCACCCACCGGTCATCAATGGCACATCAGACACAACCACCCACGGTCCACATGGCCATCAGACACAACCAACCCACGGTCAAATGGCCATCAGAACAACCACCCACGGTCACAATGGCCATCAGACATAACCACCACACGGTCACAATGGCCATCAGACACAACCACCGCCAACGGTCACAATGGCATCCAGACACAACCACCCACGGTCACAATGGCCATCAGACACAAACCGCCCACGGTCACAATGGCATCAGACACAACACCCACGGTACAATGGTCATCAGACACAACCGCACACGTTAAAGTCAGCGGTCCTGGCCGTGAGTACAAGAGCGTTCTGCTGTTTTCTCTCAGCATTACAAAGCGTGGTCACACCCTGAAAGGCAGTCTAAAGTGTCTCGGTCTCAGAGGTGCACCTGTACTTCCTTGTCTATCTAGCCCTTTAAATATCAACTTCACACAACTACAACTATATGATTACAAGCCTCCACTGTAATTGACTACCACTGAAGGGAGAAATAGGAAGAGAAAATTAGGACAATCATGCATTCCAAACAGACAACACAGAGCTCAAGCCAAGAGGGAATTCTGCTTCAGAGGCTCCTATCAATCCATGTCTGGAGATGAACGCTTCTTAACAGTTCCCTGGTACAGGCTCCTTGTAAAGGCTCCTGGTAAAGGCTCCCTGGTAAAGGCTCCCTGGTAAAGGCTCTGTAAAGGCTCCTGTTAAAGGCTCCTGGTAAAGGCTCCCTGTTAAAGGCTCCTGTTAAAGGCTCCTGGTAAGGTTCCCTGTTCAAGGCTCCCTGTTAAAGGCTCCTCGTAAATGCTCCCTGGTAAAGGCTCCTGTTAGGCTCCCTGGTAAAGGCCCTGGTAAAGGCTCCTTGTTAAAGGCTCCCTGGTAAAGGTTCCCTGTTAAAGCTCCATGTTAAAGGCTCCCTGTTAAAGGCTCCCTGGTAAAGGCTCCCTGGTAAAGGCTCCCTGTTAAAGGCTCCCTAGTAAAGTCTCCCCTTGTAAAGGCTCCCTGTTAAAGGCTCTCTGGTAAAGGCTCCCCTGTATTTTGTACTGTTTTCTGTGATAGAAAGCCAGCGGATGACTCAGACCTATYTGGAGCTCGTTCATACCAGGTTTCACTTCTGAACAACAAGCTGTGATCAAAATAGTTTTTGGCAAATACAAACATCGGAAACTTGACAAATACATTTTTCACTACAGGGGAACTGCTCTTGGCAATCATTTGAAATCTCATAGGAAAAACGTCTCTATTTGAGGGTAAATGGAATAGAAAGCAACAACCTTTATGAAAATCCCGCTGCCTGAAAAGTGGTTATGGCAAACACATTTCATTTTACAGAACACAAGGCAGCTTCGCCTGGCACTAGAGTACCATGTTGGTTAGTACAGTACAGGGTGTGATGCAGGGATCTGGGATCTGTTGGGTAGGTGTATGAGATGAAGAGAGGCAGAGTATTTACCTGTTCCTGGAGGTCTTGTATTCCACCTTGAGGATGGGCTTACACGACTCTTTCCTCCCGTCCTTCAGTATCTTCCCTGGGGAAGACGAAAGAAGGGGAAGCCATGTTGGGTACGTCAACTAAATAAGCCAGTTATGTTGTTTTTATCCTCATATCATTAGATAGTTATTACTTTGTTGTCCAAGCTTCTTCACCACCATCTCTCTTCAAATCAAACTGCAATTTTAAATTGATTAAAGTGTAATGTACTGCTAAGACAGCAGAAGACAACAAACCCTCTTATTGAGTGTGCACATTCTTTTCAACAACAGTTTTGGGCTTTTTCACCATTGACGAATCTGTTTCTCTCTAAGTCCTATCCTCTCATGCAAATGACTGTGATTAACAAGCCTGGGAGTGGCGTGCTGTCGAATAGATCATGTTAAATAATGTGGTGGCTGGCGGGTGAGCTGCACSTACGTTTTTTACATTGTTTATCTCTTCTGAACTTTATATAAAGGCAGTATTCCCTGTTCCCGTTCGAAGGTAAATTACTTTTGGCCGTCACGAATCAGACTTAAATAAATACCCAGAGGACTGTCTCTCTGCGTTCAAAAAACTGAGTCAGGGAAGAAACAAGGAATAAAGGGTGATGTCCGACTGATCCAATACCAGGCCTATACTCAACTAAAATTGATGTGGCAGCAATAAAGCCTCCTTGAAGACCCCAAACCTTGACCCAGAAAATATAAAAAACTATCGGCCTATAACGAATCTCCTCTTCCTCTCAATAATGTTTGAAAAAGCTGTTGCGCCAGCAACTCACTGCTTTCCTGAAGACAAACAATGTATACGAAACGCTTCAGTCTGATTTTAGAMCCGATCATAGCACTGAGACTRCACTCGTGAAGGTGGTAAATTGCTTTTTAATGGCGTCAGACCAAGGCTCTGCATCTGTMCTCGTGCTCCTAGACTTGAGTGCTGCTTTTGATACCATTGATCACCGAACCCAAATTGGTCTACACGGACACGAAGTTCTGGACAGGTTTAGATCTTATCTGTCGGAAAGATATCAGTTTGTCTCTGTGGATGGTTTGTCCTCTGACAAATCAACTGTACATGTTGGTGTTCCTCAMGGTTCCGTTTTAGGACCACTATTGTTTTCACTATATATTTTAACTCTTGGTGATGTCATTCGGAAGCATAATGTTAACTTTCACTGCTATGCGGATGATACACAGCTGTACATTTTGATGAAACATGGTGAAGCCCCAAAATTGCCCTCCCTGGAAGCCTGTGTTTCAGACATAAGGCGGATGGCGGAATTTTTTTAACTTTTATACTCGGACAAAACAGAGATGCTAGTTCTAGGTCCCAATAAACAAATATATATTCTGTTGGATCTGACAACTAATCTTGATGGTTGTACAGTTGTCTCAAATAAAACTGTGAAGGACCTCGGCTTTACTCTGGACCCTGATCTCTCTTTTGACGAACATATCAAGACTRTTTCAAGGACATCTTTTTTCCATCTACGTAACATTGCACAAATCAGAAACGTTCTGTCCAAAAATKATGCAGAAAAATGTATCCATGCTTTTGTCACTTCTAGATTARACTACTGCAATGCTCTACTTTCCGGCTACCCAGATAAAGCACTAAATAAACTTCAGTTAGTGCTAAACACGGCTGCTAGAATCTTGACTAGAACTAAAAAAATGTATCATATTACTCCAGTGCTAGCCTCTYTACACTGGMTTCCTGTTAAGGCTAGGGCTGATTTCAAGGTTATTACTRCTAACCTACAAAGCATTACATGGGCTTGCTCCTACCTATCTTTCCGATTTGGTCCTGGCGTACATACCGACACGTAAGCTATGGTCACAAGACACAGGCCTCCTTATTGTCCCTAGAATTTCTGGAGGCAGGGCTTTCTCCTATAGAGCTCAATTTTTATGGAATGGTCTACCTATCCATGTTAGAGACRCAGACTAGGCCTCAACCTTTAAGTATTTTTTGAAGACTCATCTCTTCAGTAGGTCCTGTGATTGAGTGTAGTCTGGCCCAGGGGTGTGAAGGTGAACTGAAAGGCACTGGGGCGGAGAACCGCCCTTGCTGTCTCTGCCTGGCCGGCTCCCCTTTCTCCACTGGGATTCTCTGCCTCTGACCCTATTACTGAGTCACTGGCTTACTGGTGCTCTTCCATGTCGTCCCTAGGAGKGGTGCGTCACTTGAGTGGGTTGAGTCACTGACCTGTCTCAGCCTCCAGTATTTATGCTGCAATAGTTTATGTGTCGGGGGCTAGGATCAGTCTGTTATATCTGGAGTATTTCTCCTGTCTTATCCGGTGTCCTGTTTGAATTTAAGTATGCTTCCTCTAACTCTCTCTCTCTTTCTCTTCTCTTGGAGGACCTGAGCCCTAGGACYATGCCTCAGGACTACCTGTCTTGATSACTCYTTGCTGTCCCCAGTCCACCTGCTGTCCCCAGTCCACCCCAGTCCACCTGCTGCTGCTACAGTTTCAACTGTTCTGCCTGCAGCTATGGAACCCTGACCTGTTCACCGGACGTGCTACCTTGTCCCAGACCTGCTGTTTCGACTCTCTCTCTCTCTCTCTCTCTACCGCACCTGCTGTCTCTAACTCTGAATGATCGCCTATGAAAAGCCAACTGACATTTACTCCTGAGGTGCTGACCTGTTGCACCCTCTACAACCACTGTGATTATTATTATTTGACCATGCTGGTCATTTATGAACGTTTGAACATCTTGGCCATRTTCTGTTATAATCTCCACCCGGCACARCCAGAAGAGGACTGGCCACCCCTCAGAGCCTGGTTCCTCTCTARGTTACTTCCTAGGTTCCTGCCTTTCTAGGGAGTTTGTCCTAGCCACAATGCTTCTACATCTGCATTGCTTGCAGTTTGGGATTTTAGGCTGGGTTTCTGTACAGCACTTTGTGACATCGGCTGATGTAAAAAGGGCTTTATAAATACATTTGATTGATTGATTGACTGATGTTCGACTGATCCAATACCAGGCCTATACTCAGCTCAAAGTGATGTCCGACTGATCCAATACCAGGCCTATACTCAGCTCAAGTGATGTCCGAACTGATCCAATACTAGCCTACTCAGCTTCAAAGTATGTCTGGCGATGCATAAGGCTATAACTAGCTTAAAGTGATGTCGGATACTGATCCAAATTCCAGCTATATTCTCTATCATTACCCCCCGAATAAGTGAGTTGCATGATCACAGATCACGGACTATTACTCAGCTCAAAGTGGATGTCCGACTGATCCAATACCAAGGACCTATACTCGCTCAATGATTCCGAACGCAGTCAAACCAGACTATACTCAGTATGGAGTCCTGAGTCAACCAGCCATTACAGCTAAAGTGATTGTTGACTTGATCCACATACGCAAGGCCTAATCTAAATTACAAGGATAAGGATGTACAGTATATTTCAGCCAATGGTGCTTCTTCCCACAGTGCTGCTTGGCAAAAATCCTGCCTGTGTTTCAGTGTGAGTAGAGCAGACAGAGAGAGACGTTATCCACAGCCACAGAGTTACTGTGAAGTGTTAGTCGGGTCTGGGCCACCACAGGCACGGCGGTCATCATGATCATACACAAACACCACACGTAATGATAAGACTCTCAGGGGACTAACACGCTATGGTCCTGATAGATTTTGGTCCTCTGTTGTCCTATTACATCACAGTGGGACAGCAGTCAGATAGACAGACAGGCGTTTTCCCTGAGTGTCTGGTGGTCTTTCATGAGGGACACAGGGTTAAAGTATGCTCGCTAACACCAGAACCATCGAACAGTTCAGAGAGAAGGCCGTGGCAGGAACGGAGATTTTGCTCATTTGCAATCAGCTTCATAGAGTATTCAGCAATCATGACACTGACTTGAGGCACTTATTCATCTGCTGTGGGTGCCAGAGTTTAAGCTCAGCGACATTGGAAATTCTATGGACTACAGTCACTGTAACATTTGATGTACGGAGAGGTTTTATCTTTAAAGCACTATAATTGATGCATGTGTTTTCGAAGTGTCTAGATCTGCAAATTCATCTACATTTCAACGTCCCCTCAATGTACTTGACCGCATGTACTGTGTCACTACATTGGGGTCAGGGCTGTAGGGTCTTAGATCATAGGTCAGAGGTTATGTGTGTGTGTGTCTCGTGCGCGCGTGTTGTGTGTGTGTGTGTTTGTGCATGTGTGCGTTGTGTGTGTGTGTGTGTGTTGTGTGTGCGTGTGTGTCGTGTGTGTGTGTGTGTGTTGTGTGTGTGTGTGTGTGTGTTTGTGTGTGTGTTGTGTGTGTGTGTGTGTGTGGGTGTGTGTGTGTGTGTGTTGCGTGTGTCTGTGGTGTGTCTGTGTGTGTGTGTGTGTGAGTGTGTGTGTGTGTGTGTGTTGTTTGTGTGTGTGTGTGTGTGTGTGTGTGTGTGTTGTGTGTGTGTGTGTGTTGTGTGTGCGTTTGTGTGTGTGTGTGTGTGTGGTGTGTGTGTGTGTGTGTGTGTGTGTTGGGTGTGTGTGTGTTGTGTGTGTTTGTGTTTGTGTGGTGTGTGATGTGTGTGGTTGTGTGTCTGTGTGTGTCTGTGTGTGTGTGTGTGTGTGTGTGTGTGGTGTGTGTGCGTGTCTGTTGGTGTGTTTGTGTGTGTGGTGTGTGTGTGTGCGTGTGTGTGTGCGTGTGTCTGTGTGTGTCTGTGCGTGTGTGTGCGTTGTGCTTCGTGCGTGTGTGTGTTGGTGTGTGTGTGTTGTGTGTGTGTGTGTGTGTGTGTGTGTGTTGTGTGTGTGGTTGTGTGTGTGTGTGTGTCAGTGTGTGTGTGTGTGTGTGTGTGTGTGTGAGATGTGTGATGTGTGTGTTGAGATCATGTGTGGTGGGTGTGTGTATGGGAACGTTCTCACCGTGAGGGTAGGTGATCTGAATGGGCCTCGCTGTGTTTCTCAGGTTCCACATAGTCAGGCTGCCATCTGAGTGGCTGCACATGAACTGCTTCCCCTCATGATGCCAGCTAACAGAATGGATAGCCTGGAGAGAGATGTAAAGGGTATAGGGAAGGAGGGAGGGAGGGTAATGTGAAAAGAGAGATAAACAGAGAGAGAGAGACAGATATTATTACAGTTACTGATCAAAGAAATAGGTTGTTACTTTTATTATCATTCCCTTTCTATTACAGTTATTGATCCAAATAAATATCGGTGATGATTATTCCCTCACTCTTTGCACAATATAAAAAATCCCCCTGCCCCAGATTCTAAATGTTTTCGTCCTCTCACCAAGTTCCTGTTAACGTATGCATGCACTACTGCTGGAAGTACTCCTATTAGWTTGACTTGGTAGGACAAAATGGTAAGAATAYAACTGTCAAATGTAAACTGTGCCCAGGCAAGAAACAACTCTCCACTGCTRTAAACACAACTTCCAATCTCTTGAAGCATCTGCAAAGGCAACACACAAACACAAAACTCGTTGCGAAAGACCCCCAAGACCTGACCACTGCTGCTGAWAATGACTGTAGGCCTACCTCATCCAAACAACCAAGGCTTGATTTTAATCGTTCAGGAGGACAGGCTGTAACCCAGAAACTGCTGGACAAGCTTATAGCTGGGTATGTAGTAGAAGAAATGCTGCCCTTATCCACGGTAGAATCCACCAAAATGCCGATGACGCATCATTTTGGGTTGTAACGCAAAAGTAATATAACAAGTAGTGTAATGAATTACTTTTCCTAGGGAGTAATCAGTAAAATAATAATAAGTAATATATAACTTTTTGGGGGAGTAACAACACCAACCTGAGGATAGAATGCAGTCCTTCAACCACAGTTAACCTAGCTGCTAAAACAAATGAGTGCTGTCCCTCAACTAATCTGGTGTTAAATGAGAGAGGACACGACTAGAGCTGGACTGATTAGGACAGTGAGAAGGATCAATACCACTAACTACGCACAGAACTGGAGAGCTCCGGAAAACAAGGGGAGGAGAAAGAAAGGAAATTGACAGGTGTAGAAAATACAGTCTTACATGTAACATTCGATGAATGACACAGGAGAAATCAATGTTGCCAAGCAATTAGTTAAGCTCAGAAGCGACAGTGACTCTTATTTTTCTCCCCTAGACTGCACACACACGAACAAACGAACGCACTTATTTATTTATTTACAGATATGACCCTATTTGTATGGTTCTGTAGGACGAGTTCAGGTGTGTTAGTGAARGTCTTTGACGTTGCTTGCCTGTGATATTAAAGAAGCCAGAAATGACTTGGGAGGATTCATGAGCCAGTTAATCAAACTGCACTAATGAAAAACTATAGGTTTCAGCAGAGAGCTCATCTACCAGCCTTTGAAATGGGGTTTGCTTTTTATTCCCGGAAAGTGAGTGATATGTATACGGTACATATATAAAAAAGAGGGCGTGTTGTAAAATCTAAAGCTCCAATGCATCGGCCTCTTCTGTGATGAGCATCGGCTCCGAACGGAGCGTTGTGTGATATCTGGAGCGCTGCTATTTATCCTCCCGTTCCTCTCTTCTCCCGGCTCGCATCGGAGCGTCACACAAAGAGCCTTCCTTAATGAATCATGGCAGAGTGAGAGCTCCTTTTGTCCTACGCGCCCCCAGCTTTTGTCTAGGCTGCCATGGCGATGCCTCTCCCTTGTCATGTTCTAAATCCTCTTTGATGGTGAGGCCTAGCAACGTGGAGCCACCAGAGACGGGTATCCATCATGCATCACACTGGGTAATTAAGACTGACAGATCTGTTCTAATGACACCTCTTTGGAAATAAGGGGAGGAATGTATAGGTTTAAATGATCCCTGAAGGGGGGAGTTAGGGGCATATAGGTTACAAATCATGTACACTGTCAATATTTAATCAGATAGGGCCCTTACATCGTCCCTGATTGTGTGACCTTACGTAAACATACTTTTAAGGGACTCTTAATGAACCCTAAGAAAGCATCCATGTAAAAGAAGCTCCCACACGGTCTTTGTAAACCTTACATCAGACAGTTCATGTGGGTGAAATCACTTGTTCAACTGTCTGCTAGAGGGAGGGAGAGATAGAGAGAGAATGAAAGAGAGTACTCACCTCATCGTAGTAGATTCTGAAGTCAACCTTCTTGGCTCGGAGGTCCCACTGGACTACTGTTCCACTCTCAAACCCTATCAGCAACTGTGGAGGAGGTAGAGGGGGGACGACAGGTAGAGAGGGGGAAGACAAATAGAGGGTGGGGAGACAGGTAGAGGGGGGAGACAGGTAGAGCGGGTAAGACAGGTAGAGGGAGGGGAGACAGGTAGAGGGGGAAAGACAGGTAGAGGGAGGGGGAAGAGAGGGAGAGGGGGAAGAGAGGTAGAGGGGGAAGACAGGTAGAGGGAGGAAGACAGGTAGAGGGGGGAAGACAGGTAGAGGGAGGGAAGACAGGTAGAGGGAGGGAAGACAGGKAGAGGGAGGGAAGACAGGTAGAGGGAGGGAAGATAGGTAGAGGGAGGGAAGACAGGTAGAGGAGGGAAGATAGGTAGAGGGAGGGAAGACAGGTAGAGGGAGGGAAGACAGGTGGAGGGAGAAGGATAAAGAAGAGGGAGAGAATTCGAGAGAGGGCCAGACAGTAGAGCGACAGAGGAGGAAATACAGAATGAAATCATTGAACATTGAAATACGAGTCTTATAGACTTGAGCTCGTCTCAGTAAACAGAAACTCTTCCTCTCTCTCCCCCTTTCCAGACGTAGTGGCCCCTGGCTTGTAGCTCCAGTGACCGTGGTTCTCTCCCTGTGGGAGATGTGATTAGAAGGATTGGGAGGGATGATCTTCACCATGAGTGTTCCACTCAGCACACAACCAATCTGCTCCCTCTGCCTGTCTCTCTCTGGCTAGCACTTATCCCTGTGTGTGATTTATAGAGGATTTACTTTTTGGGGAGGAGGACTGGGAGACGTCTGAAGGGTTTAGGAGAGGATGGGATATGGGGCATATATAGAGAGAGAAAAAGAGTGGCCTTTGTCAGCGAAAAATCTMAAATCCACTGGCTCTGCAGTTTGTGATTAATGAGAAACAGCACATACACGAGGTTCGCAGGAATATGCAAAGACGCTGGTCGTGTCCAAATACCCGTACTAGCGTTCAAAATATTAGGTATTTTGGGTATGTGAAAAAATAAAACTTCATAGTAAGTTAACCAAGATGTCATATTCATTTTGCCTTTTTATACAGGGGAATTCACTACATACTATTGAGGAAGAGAATCATCTTTCCAGACCCACGTCTGTCTGACAACAGCTGATAATTAGCTGAGGGAACACGCTATACCGAAATGAAGGAATGGCGGGAATCARCGCAATTGCGCCTGAGATGACGCATTCTCAGAAGGATGAATCTAGTATGCTGATATTCTTTGCTTACTGCGTTCATTTTTACCAAACAGTACGTTTTAAATAGTATGTATTAACCCTGCAGAGAAAATACAGAAGTCTACTTACACACCCACAGAGAGAGGAGTCTACACTTGAAGGCAGAGATGAAACTATACACACCCCCAGGATGAGAGAGAGATAGACAACACAGACCCTAGCACGGAATGAGGAATACACACAGCCTGAGTAAAAGGTAGGATACACAAAGACACACACACACACTCCACTAAGTACACCTTAAGAGGTGCGGAGGGTAATGGCAGTGTCACACAGTGAGACAGACAGAGCAGAAGAGGTGGCACAGCCTGGAAGAAAGGAGTATTTAAAGAAGGGGATCCTCTGGGGAGGGGAGGAGAAGACAGGTCCCTGTAGGGAGGAGAGGAGACACTGAAAGCACAGATCACACACTGTGGAATGGAGAGGAGGTGGGGTGGAAAACAGCCTGTCTTCACTCTGCCACTCTCAGTCCCACATGGGCCACGCACGCACGCACGCACGCACGCACGCACGCACGCACGCACGCACGCACGCACGCACGCACGCACGCACGCAACGCGACGCACGCACCGCACACACACACACCACACACACACACACACACACACACACAGTAGTCCCGTGTGGCTCAGTTGGTAGAGCATGGCGCTTGCAACGCCAGGGTTGTGGGTTCATTCCCCACGGGGGGACCAGGATGAATATGTATGATCTTTACAATTTGTAAGTCGCTCTGGATAAGAGCGTCTGCTAAATGACTTAAATGTAAAATGTAAATGTAACACACATATACCCACGTTCACATGCATACCTGCCTAAATTCCTACCACATAAACCTGCGTTACTGCCAATTTAACCAAAACGGCCCGTCTTTCTATCTCAGCACATACATCACCTTGATTTACTCCAGAAAGTAGTGTGATACTGCTGAAAAAGGTTACCTCCTCACAGGGGACACCAGTGTACATACTGTAGGTAGGCAACATACAGTTGAAGTCGGAAGTTTACATACACTTATGTTGGAGTCATTAAAACGTGTTTTTCACTCCACACATTTCTTGTTARTTAACAAACTATAGTTTTGGCAAGTCGGTAATTATTCCAACAATTGTTCACAGACAGATTATTTCACTTATAATTCACTGTATCACAATTCCAGTGGGTCAGAAATTTACATACACTAAGCTGACTGTGCCTTTAAACAGCTTGCAAAATTCCAGAAAATGATGTCATGGCTTTAGAAGCTTCTGATAGGCTGATTGACATAATTTGAGTCAATTGGAGGTGTACCTGTGGATGTATTTCAAGGCCTTCCTTCAAACTCAGTGCCTCTTTGCGTGACATCATGGGAAAATCAAAAGAAATCAGCCAAGACCTCAGAAAAAACATTGTAGACCTCCACAAGTCTGGTTCATCCTTGGGAGCAATTTTCAAACGCCTGAAGGTACCACGTTCATCTGTACAAACAATAGTACGCAAGTATAAACATCATGGCAGCCCACACAGCCGTCATACCGCTCAGGATAGAGACATGTTCTGTCTCTTAGAAATGAATGTACTTTGGTGCGAAAAGTGCTAATCAATCTCAGAACAACAGCAAAGGACCTTGTGAAGATGCTGGAGGAAACAGGTACAAAAGTATCTATATCCACAGTAAAACAAATCCTATATTGACATAGCCTGAAAGGCCGCTCAGCAAGGAAGAAGCCACTGCTCCAAAACCGCCATAAAAAAGCCAGACTACGGTTTTCAACTGCACATGGGGACAAAGATCGTACTTTTTGGAGAAATGTCCTCTGGTCTGATGAAACAAAAATAGAACTCTTTAGCCATAATGACCATCATTATGTTTGGAGGAAAAAGTGGGAGGCTTGCAAGCTGAAGAGCACAATTCCAACCGTGAAGTACGGGGGTGGCAGCATCATGTTGTGCGGTGCTTTGTTGCAGGAGGGACTGGTGCACTTCACAAAAATAGATGGCATCATGAGGTAGGAAAATTATGTGGATATATTGAAGCAACATCTCAAGACATCGGTCAGGAAAGTTAAGCTTGGTCGCAAAATGGGTTTTCCAAATGGACAATGACCCAAGAATACTTCCAAAGTTGTGGCAAAATGGCTTAAGGACAACAAAGTCAGGTATTGGAGTGGCCATCACAAAGCCTGACCTCAATCCTATAGAAAATTTGCTGGCAAGAACTGAAAAAGCCATGTGCGAGCAAGGAGGCCTATAAACCTGACTCAGTTACACCAGCTCTGTCAGGAGGAATGGGCCAAAATTTACCAACTTATTGTGGTAAACTTGTGGAAGGCTACCCGAAACGTTTGACCCAAGATAAACAATTTAAAGGCAATACTACCAAGTACTAATTGAGTGTATGTAACTTCATGACCCACAGGGAATGTGATGAAAGAAATAAAATGAAATAAATCATTCTCTCTACTATTATTCTGACATTTCACATTCTTAAAATAAAGTGGTGATCCTTAACTGACCTAAACCAGGGAATTCTTACTACGATTAAATGTCAGGAATTGTGAAAAAACGAAGTTTTAAATGTATTTGGCTAAGGTGTATGTAAACTTCTGACCTTAACTGTATACTATCACTCCACACTGCCTCTATCAATACCCACCGTATTGCCTTTACTTGTTCTTGCTCCCTTTACCTACTTCCATGCATTAACTGGCTCTGACATACACACCCACACATTCAGAGAAACAAACACATTAAAACGTCAAACCTCTCGGTGGCAGCATGCACACATTTATAAGTGCTTTTGGGAGGCAGAAAGAGTCTAGATATGCTCTAAGGCTATAAATCAGCAAGAAATATAGCTTCATATCCCATATGAGTCATCTTCACAACAGAAGGTCCTCTCTCTCTCTCTCTCTGTCTTTTTTCCTTCACACTGTCTTTTTTCCTTCACTCTGCTCTTTTTCCCTTCACACCTCTCTCTGTCTTTTTTCTCTCTCTCTCTGGCTTTTTTTCTCTCTCTGTCTTTTTCCTCTCTCTTCTCGTGTCTTTTTTCTCTCTCTCTCTGTCTTTTTCCTTCACTCTCTGTCTTTTTCCTTCACACTCTGTTCTTTTTCCTTCATTCTTCTGTTCTTTTTCCTTCCTCACTCTGTCTTTTTCTCTCTCTCTTCGTCTTTCCTTCACTCTGTTTTTTTCCTTCACTCTCTGTCTTTTTCCTTCACTCTCTGTCTTTTTCCTTCACACTCTCTGTCTTTTCTCTGTCTTTTCC
>NC_036875.1:12696878-12708220 GCF_002910315.2 Salvelinus sp. IW2-2015 | reverse complement strand
GAAGTTAAAGCTTGGTCGCAAATGGGTTTTTCCAAAATGGACAATGACCCAAGAATACTTCCAAAGTTGTGGCAAAATGGCTTAAGGACAACAAAGTCAAGGTATTGGAGTGGCCATCACAAAGCCCTGACCTCAATCCTATAGAAAATTTGTGGCAGAACTGAAAAAGCCATGTGCGAGCAAGGAGGCCTATAAACCTGACTCAGTTACCACCAGCTCTGTCAGGAGGAATGGGCCAAAATTTACCCACTTATTGTGGTAAACTTGTGGAAGGCTACCCGAAAACGTTTGACCCAAGATAAACAATTTAAAGGCAATACTACAAGTACTAATTGAGTGTATGTAACTTCTGACCCACAGGGAATGTGATGAAAGAAATAAAAGCTGAAATAAATCATTCTCTCTAGCTATTATTCTGACATTTCACACTTCTTAAAATAAAGTGGTGATTCCTAACTGACCTAAACAGGGAATTCTTACTACGATTAAATGTCAGGAAATTGTGAAAAAACGAAGTTTTAAATGTATTTGGCTAAGGTGTATGTAAACTTCTGACCTTAACTGTATACTATCACTACCACTGCCTCTATCATACCCACCGTATTGCCTTTACCTTGTCTTGCTCCCTTTACCTACTTCCATGCATTAACTGGCTCTGACATACACACCCACACATTCAGAGAAACAAAACACATTAAACGTCAAACCTCTCGGTGGCAGAATGCACACATTTATAAGTGCTTTGGGAGGCAGAAAGAGTCTGATATGCTCTAGGCTATAAATCAAGCAAGAAATATAGCTTCATATCCCCATATGAGTCATCTTCACAACAGAAGGTCTCTCTCTCTCTCTCTCTGTCTTTTTCCTTCACACTGGTCTTTTTCCTTCACTCTGGTCTTTTTCCTTCACACTCTCTGTCTTTTTTCTCTCTCTCTCTGGCTTTTCTCTCTCTGTCTTTTTCTCTCTTCTCTGTCTTTTTCTCTCTCTCTCTGTCTTTTTCCTTCACTCTCTGTCTTTTTTCCTTCACACTCTGTCTTTTTCCTTCATTCTCTGTCTTTTTCCTTCCACACTCTGTCTTTTTTCTCTCTCTCTCTGTCTTTTCCTTCACTCTGTCTTTTTCCTTCACTCTCTGTCTTTTTCCTTCACTCTCTGTCTTTTTCCTTCACACTCTCTGTCTTTTTCCCTTCATCTCTTGCTTTTTCCTTCACCTCTCGTCTTTTCTCTCTCTCTCTGTCTTTTTCCTTCACTCCTCTGTCTTTTTCCCTTCAACTCTCCTGTCTTTTTCCTTCAATCTCTGTCTTTTTCCTTCACACTGTCCTTTTTCTCTCTCTCTCTCTCTGTCTTTTTCCTTCACACTCTCTGTCTTTTTCCTTCACTCTCTGTCTTTTTCCTTCACACTCTGTCTTTCTCTCTCTCTCTCTCACTCTCTCTGTCTTTTTCTCTCTCTGTCTGTCTTTTTCTGTGAAATAAACAGTAATAATAAAAAGTAAACATTACACTCACAGAAGTTCCAAAAGAATAAAGACATTTCAAATGTAATATTATGTTGTAACGATGTGCAAATAGTTAAAGTACAAAAGGGAAAATAAATCAACATAAATATGGGTTGTATTTACAATGGTGTTTGTTCTTCACTGGTTGCCCTTTTCTTGTGGCAACAGGTCACAGATCTTGCTGCTGTGATGGCACACTGTGGTATTTCACCGAGTAGATATGGGAGTTTATCAAAATTGGGTTTGTTTTCAAATTATTTGTGGATCTGTGTAATACGAGGGAAATATATGTCTCTAATATGGTCATACATTTGGCAGGAGGTTAGRAATTGCAGCTCAGTTTCATTTTGTGGGCAGTCTGTCTTCTACTGATAGCCTGGTCTGCCTACGGCGGCCTTTCTCAATAGAAAGGCTATGCTCACTGAGTCTGTACATAGTCAAAGTTTTCCTTAAGTTTCGGTCAGTCACAGTGGTCAGGTATTATGCCACTGTGTACTCTTAGTTTAGAGCAAAATAGAATTCTAGTTTGCTCAGTTTTTTTGTTAATTCTTTCCAATGTGTCAAGTAATTTWAAAAAAATTCTCATGATTTGGTTAGGTCTAATTGTGTTGCTGTCCTAGGGCTCTGTGGGGTCTGTTTGTGTTTGTGAACAGAGCCCCAGGACCAGCTTGCTTAGGGGACTCTTATCCAGGTTCATCTCTCTGTATTTGATGGCTTTGTTCTGGAAGGTTTGGGAATTGCTTTGTTTTAGGTGGTTGTAGAATTTAACATCTCTTTTCTGGATTTTGATAATTAGCTAGTATCGGCCTAATTCTGCTCTGCATGCATTATTTGGTGTTTTACGTTGTACACTGAGGATATTTTTTTCAGAGTTCTGTATGCAGTCTCAATTTGGTGTTTGTCCCATTTTGTGAATTCTTGGTTGGTGAGCGAAATCCAGTACTCACAACCATTAAAGGGCAATGGGTTCTATAACTGATTCAAGTATTTTTTGCCAGATACTAATTGGTATGTCAAAATTTTCTGTTCCTTTTGATGGCATAAAAGGCCCTTCTTGCCTTGTCTCTCAGCTCGTTCACAGCTTTGTGGAAGTTATCTGTGGCGCTGATGTTTGGGCCGAGGTCTGTATAGTTTTTTGTATGCTCTAGGGCAATGGTGTCTAGATAGAATTTGTATTTGTGGTCCTGGCAACTGGACCTTTTTTCAAACACCATTATGTTTGTGTTACTGAGATTTACTGTCAGGGCCCAGGTCTGACAGAATCTGTGCAGAAGATCTAGGTGCTGCTGTAGGCCCTCCTTAGTTTGTGACAGAAGCACTAGATCATCAGCAAACAGTAGACATTTGACTTCAGATTCTAGTTGGGTGAGGCCGGGTGCTGCAGACTGTTCTAGTGCCCTCGCCAACGTTGATATATATGTTAAAGAGGGTGGGGCTTAAGCTGTATTCCTGTCTCACCCCATGGTCCTGTGGAAAGAAATGTGTGTTTTTTGCCAATTTTAACCGCACACTTTTTGTTTGTGTACATGGATTTTATAATGTTGTACGTTTTTCCCCCAACACTACTTTACATCAATTTGTATAGCAGACCCTCATGCCAAATTGAGTCAAAGGCTTTTTTGAAAACAAACAAAGCATGAGAAGACTTTGCCTTTGTTTTGGTTTGTTTGTTTGTCAATTAGGGTGTGCAGGGTGAACACGTGGTCTGTCGTACGGTAATTTGGTAAAAAGTCTATTTTAAATTGTATTTCCAGAACGGGTCTGCTGTTAATGATAATGCAGAGGATTGTCCCAAGGTTGCTGTTGACGCATATCCCACGGTAGTTGTTGGGGTCAAATTTGTCTCCACGTTTGTGGATTGRGGTGATCAGGCCTTGGTTCCAAATATTGGGGATGATGCCAGAGCTAAGGATGATGTTAAAGAGTTTAATTATAGYCAATTGGAATTTGTTGTCTGTATATTTTATCATTTCATTGAGGATACCATCAACACCACAGGTCTTTTTGGGTTGGAGGGTTTGTATTTTGTCTTGTAGTTCATTCAATGTAATTGGAGAATCCAATGGGTTCTGGTAGTCTTTAAATAGTTGATTCTAAGATTTGTATTTGATCATGTATGTGTTTTTGCTGTTTGTTCTTTGTTATAGGGCCAAAAAGATTGGAGAAGTGGTTTACCCATAGATCTCCATTTTGGATAGATAACTCTTCGTGTTGTTGTTTGTTTAGTGTTTTCCAATTTTTCCAGAAGTGGTTAGAGTCTATGGATTCTTCAGTTACATTGAGCTGATTTCTGACGTGCTGTTCCTTCTTTTTCCATAGTGTATTTCTATATTGTTTTAGTGATTCACCATAGTAAAGGCGTAGRCTCAGGTTTTCTGGGTCTCTATGTTTTTGCTTGGATAGGTTTCTCAATTTCTTTCTTAGGTTTTTGCATTCTTCATCAAACCATTTATCATTGTTGTTAATTTTCTTCGGTTTTCTGCTTGACATTTTTAGATTTGATAGGGAAGCTGAGAAGTCAAATATACTGTTTAGGTTTTCTACAACCAAGTTTACACCTTCACTATTACAGTGGAACGTTTTGTCCAGGAAGTTGTCTAAAAGGGATAGAATTTGTTGTTGCTTAATAGTTCATCGTTTTTTGTTAGGTTTCCACACTACATTCCTTCCACCTATAGCATTTCTTAATATTATTCAGTCCTTTGGCTTTGATGCCTCATGACTGAGTATTGCTCTGTTCAAGTAGATTGTGATTAAAATAAAGTAGTCTACAGTACTACTGTCAAGAGATGAGCTATAGGTGTGCCTWCCATAGGACTCCCCTTGAAAACTACCATTGACTATGTACATACCCAGCGTGCGACAGAGCTGCAGGAGTTGTTACCCGTTTTTGTTGGTTATGTTGCCGTAGTTGTGCCTAGGGGGGCATATGGGGATGTGAATGCTGTCATTCACTCCAGGCAGGTGTTTGTCCCCCTGTGTGCTGAGGGTGTCAGGTTCCTGTCCGGTTCTGGCATTTAGGTCACCACAGACTAGTACATGTCCCTGGGCCTGGAAATGATTGATATTCCCCTCCAGGATGGAGAAGCTGTCTTCATTAAAGTCTGGGGATTTTAGTGGGGGGGTATAGGTAGCACTCAGGGGGACATTTTTCTCTGTTAAGATAATTTCCTTTTGAATTTCTAGCCAAATGTAAAATGTTCCTGTTTTGATTAATTTAATAGAGTGAGTTAGGTCTGCTCTATACCAAATTAGCATACCCCCTGAGTCCCTTCCCTGGTTMACACCTGGTAGTTTGGTGGATGGGACTACCAGCTCTCTGTAACCTAGAGAGCAACCAGTGGGTCCGTCTCCTCTATGCCATGTTTCTTGCAGGATGACAATGTCTCTATTTCTGATTTATTTGGTGATGTCCAGRTTCCTACTCTTTAGGCCAAATGCAGATGACCTCAGGCCTCGGATATTCCACGATGAGATAGTGAAGGCTTTTTGTTCCATAAAGTCTCCAATGTTGTTGTCCGTGTGATTTGGCTCTCTCTCTCTGTATTTTCCCTCGTTTTTCTCTCTCTCTCCATCTCTCTCTCTCTCTCTCTTGCTAAAGTGTTGTTATTTTCCTGACAGCATCTTAGACTTTTTTCACACCAACAGCCCACGCACATCGAGTGCCAGCAGGTCTTGCATGGCAAATCGATTCCCCCTAATGCCTCTGCGCTGCCGGCAACCCGCCCCGACAACCCCGACCATCATCTTAGCAGGCGCGACCGCTTCATGACCCAGCGTTGCTGACACACACACACACACACACACACACACACACACACACACACACACACACACACACACACACACACACACACACACACACACACACACACACACACACACACACACACACACACACACACACACACACACACACACAGGCCGCCCCCACTGAAAGATGATGACAAGGAGGACAGCCAGTACCAGAGGGCACGCAATGACCCAAAGGCTAGCCGTGATGCTGAGAGCGTTAGCAACTTGTTCGGGAGCCATTTTGGGTCATAGTCCTGTATTTAAAAGAACAAGTCTAACAACATGTGTCAGCCTGTGTACCAGAGTTCCTGCTAGAGGAGAGAAAGAGGAGGCAAGCAGTTTTTGATGTATTATTGTTCCGCCTACTCACCTTGCCTTCATCCTTCGGGCTGTCACTCAGATGGACCACGGGCCCTGGATGTGCTTTAGTTGCTCTGTGAACAAGAGGAGGAGAGAGAAAATGTTTATCAGGTTATGAGCATGAGTGCAGATGTTTCAGAATGATAGTCAAGGGAGTGTGTGACTGGCTGCCATCCAGTTAACCTGAATCTATTTCCTGCATCTGCTGTACCAAATAGATAGACGCTCCAGACCACAGAGCACCAGCAGAATGTCATAGTGACCAGTGGCCTTCAGCACCCAGCACCAGAATCAACCAGACGTTCACTATTAGACATCACCATACAATGCACAAGCCCTGCGATAGACTATAGTCCTGTCCAGGGGGTGTACTCGTACATGAATCTGCCTCACACTACAGAAACAGGAGATAGGCTCCTACTCTTATGAGCTCGCACAAGCCAAGGCCAAGGCTCTTATGAGCTTCCGGCTCGCACAAGCCAAGGCCAGTGCAAGGCTACTTACTTACTTACTTATACAATGCACAGTGGCAGTTGACTGTGCCAGCATACTCCAGTTAAAATGTTTATGTCCTCCTGAACCCTGATCTTTTGTTTCTTGGCAACAACAGTGCCCTGGATGGTAGTCATTCCTGAGTAGAATGACTCTGAGGCAATGACATCTCTGGCAAGGTTTAAGATATTTTATTTTACCAGGCAGATCGGTTAAGAACAAATTCATATTTACAATGAAGGCCTGGATATCGCTTGACAGCATATCGCCTGCAACCTGGCCAGTGTCTCTTTGAATAGAATAGAATAGAATAAAGACGATAAATCACATTAGGTTCATGGTTGTATTCTTTTGTCTGACAAATTATTGGTTCATAAATCACGGTSTAGGTGAAGGAAAGTGAGATTGAAACGCGCTTTCACCATGTTGATATTGCAAAGTAAAGATTGTGTTGAATTGACTTGAGAGAAAGAAGGGACTCGGAGTCCTTACAGCTTTACAGGGTTTGAACTGGGTAGAGTTGCTTCATTGGCTACTCAGGGTTCAGCGTCTGGAGCAGCAACATTTCATTAAAACAGTGCAATGCAMACACTTCACACAACAGCCAGACAGAGAGAGACCTGGACTGGCCTGACCCTGGCTATCACCACGCTACGCTAGCCTAGGCAGAATCACAGCCTTACAGCTGCCGACTTCAGACAAAGAGAGGCAGGCAAACCCAATCAGAGGAGACTGGCCACAAATTACCACCGCTGTCGGGAAACACACAGACACCTTGTGCTCTGGCAGGTCCCAGGGAGCCATGGCAACGCTCGAACCCAGTGGGTTTGTTGTTGTCGGCTGGTGAGCTCATCTATTATAAGCCATTACAAAAACACATGTTCTCAATTCATCACAAAGACATTGTATGTGTTATTTCTGCTGATTCTTTTAGGCTTCACATCTCTATACCCCTTTTACATTTTCATGAAATTGCACTTCCTCAGCCTTCTTCCCTTTTAAATASACTTTGCTATCGGTTGTTGTTTGTTTGATTTCACCGTATAGGTATTGTGTTGCTGCAAAATGAATTGCCTCATGGAGGAAATTCAAGTTTTCTGAACGTGAATTTGTTCATTATGGTCCTTGAAAGTGGTTCTGTGGGAGAACACCAGACTGCGTCTCAAAGGAAAACACCCAGGTTCTCTTTCTGGAGCTCATTTCCAAAAGTTTAACACCCTTAGATTTGTCTGTGTTGGGTTTGGATCTCATGGTAAAACGTGGTCACCACACCAATCTGTCTGTTCGAGTGTCCTCCTTTTCGCCGACTCATCACTCTGCACACACACACACACACACACACACACACACACACACACACACACACACACACACACACACACACACACACACACACACACACCACACATCACACACACACACACACACACAACACACAAGCCTTTGGAGCTGTAGGAGCTGCACAGGGCCGGCAGGTTTAGGTTGGCTTTTCTTGGTCGGCATGGTAACGGCAGGAAGGGATGACGAGGAGCTACCAGCAGGGGAAATATCTACATCCTGTCGAGAAGATTCCACCCCGTCTGAAAAGGGCCTCGACCGTCTACGCTGAGACATTGATTATTCAACCAATACCCAGAATTCTCTTGTCACAGAGTGCACATACACAATGGGAGAATCTCAATTACATAATCCTCTCTCCTCGCCTCCTTCTCAAAASCCTTTRGAGGAGAAGGTCAGATGGGGGGGACTTTTGAGTTTCTCATTCAATGGACTTTGAGAAGGAGGYGAGGAGATAGAAGAGAGGACGCGAGGAGTATGCGATTGAGATTCCCCCAGAAAATATCCAACCATGAGAGCTCAGGTGAAATGACCGTTTTTTTTAATGCTTGTTTTTCAGATGAGCACGCTTTGTCTGGCACTGAAAAGGAAAAGATAATGAAAATCATTATTTCTTCAGAGCTCACAAAGGATTAGGGTATTTTCTGTTCCTCAGCCTGCTGAGGGTGTGAATCATTTCTTTAGAGCAGGATTAGAAATGTATTGCTCCTGAAAGACACCAGACAAAGGAGACAATTATAAAATGCTGTAGGTTGCATTAGTCATTTTCCCTCTCTTTGTGGTATGTGTGTGAGTGGGGGTGGGCATGTTCTGTGATGACAAAATTAAAAGGCCGATGTGACACACCTGAAGTGGATAGGGCATGATGACGCAGTGCAGAAAGTACAGAAAGAAAAACCTGCACAAGGTACAGTACCAGTCAAACGTTTGGACACACCTACTCATTCAAGGGTTTTCTTTAATTTGTACTATTTTCAACATTTTATAATAATAGAAAAGACATCAAAACCATGAAATAACAATAATGAATGGAATCATGTAGTAGCCAAAAAAAAGTGTTAAAAAAAATCAAAATCAATTTTATATTTAAGATTCTTCAAAGTAGCCACCCTTTGTCTTGAAGACAGCTTTGCACACTCTTGGCATTCTCTCAACCAGCTTCATGAGGTAATCACCTGGATTGCATTTCAATGAACAGGTGTGCCTTGTTAAAAGTGAATTTGTATAATTTATTTCCTTCTTAATGTGTTTGAGCCAATCAGTGTTGTGACAAGGTAGGGGTKGTGTACAGAAGATAGCYGTATTTGGTAAAAGACCAAGTCCATATTATGGCAAGAACAGCTCAAATAAGCAAAGAGAAACGACAAATCATTACTTTAAGACACGAAGGTCAGTCAATATGGAAAAAATCAAGAACTTTGAAAGTTTCTCAAGTGCAGTTGCAAAACCCATCAAGCGATATGACGAAACTGGCTTTCATGAGGAACGCCACAGGAAAGGAAGACCCAGAGTTACTTCTGCTGCAGAGGATAAGTTCATTAGAGGTAACTGCGCCTCAGAAATTGCAGCCCAAATAAATGCTTAAAGTAATAGACACATCTCAACATCAACTGTTCAGAGGAGACTGTGTGAATCAGGCCTTCATGGTCGAATTTCTGCAAAGAAACCACTACTAAAGGACACCAATAATAAGAAGAGACTTACTTGGGCCAAGAAACACGAGCAATTGACATTAGACCGGTGGAAATCTGTCCTTTGGTTTGATGAGTCCAAATTTGAGAATGTTGGTTCCAACCGCCATGTCTTTGTGAGACACATAGTAAGTGAACGGATGATCTCTGCATGTGTGGTTCCCACTGTGAAGCATGGAGGAGGAGGTGTGATGGTGTGGGGGTGCTTTGCTGGTGACACTGTCATTGATTTATTTAGAATTCAAGGCTCACTTACCCAGCATGGCTACCATAGCATTCTGCAGCGATGTGCCATCGCATSTGGTTTGTGCTTAGTGGGACTATCATCTGTTTTTCAACAAGACAATGACCCAACACACCTCCAGGCTGTGTAAGGGCTATTTGACCAAGAAGGAGAGTGATGGAGTTTTGCATCAGATGACCTGGCCTCCATAATCACCTGACCTCAACCCAATTGAGATGGTTTGGGATGAGTTGGACTGCAGAGTGAAGGAAAAGCAGCCAACAAGTGCTCAGCATATGTGGGAACTCCTTCAAGACCGTTGGAAAAGTATTCCAGGTGAAGCTGGTTGAGAGAATGCCAAGAGTGTGCAAAGCTGTCATCAAGGCAAAGGGTGGCTACTTTGAAGAATGCAAAATCTAAAATATATTTTGATTTGATTAACACTTTTTTGGTTACTACATGATTCCATATGTGTTATTTCATAGTGTAGATGTCTTCACTATTACTCTACAATGTAGAAAATTGTAAAAAATAAAGAAACACCCTTGAATGAGTAGGTGTGTCCAAACGTTTGACTGGTACTGTATATGTTGTTCCTGTGCTTCAGTCATGCATAATGGACATTTTGTATTTATATAATATTTTCAGTAGAATAACTATTTCTTACTGAATACACACCAATACAGGACTATGTGTACATTCAGAGGGTAGCTGGAATCTATTCTGCAGTTCTACCAAGTATTCATACCACTTACACATCTGTATGAGATATTTTGACAGCAACTAAGCTGAGAGAAATTTGGGAAGTGCTTTACTCCACATTATCTCTATTCACCGGATGGCCTATAGTATTATAGCTGATGAGGATAGATGGTAAGTTGCCTTAACATCAACATCAAAAGTGGAGGAAACAGAGCTGGGTGAACGAGGCTCAGGTCTTTGGGACTAGGCGCTCCTGTGTCAATATTTGCTGGCCCTGCAGTAACGACAGTCCTCGATCTGTCGACGCAGAAGGGGAGAATCTCAATTGAATACTCCTTGGCTCCTCTCTCCTTGCTTCCGTCTCAAAACCCATTGGAGGAGAAGGTCAGAAGGGAACGACCTCTGTATTTCTGATCCAATGGGTTTTGAGAAGGAGGTTAGGAGAGATGACGCGAGGTGTATGCAATTAAGATTCTCCCAAGGACTCTCTCCTCTTTATCTCTCTCTCTGGAGAAAAGCCTGGTTGGTGGTGAAAAGTCTCTTCCTCTCTCTCTCTCTCTCTCTCTCTCTCTCTCTCTCTCTCTCTCTCTCTCTCTCCTCTCTCTCTCTCTCTCTCTCTCTTCTCTCTCTCTCTCTCTCTCTCTCTCTCTCTCTCTCTCTCTCTCTCTCCTCATCTTCCAATAAGGGCTAATTTAAGTAAGTGCCTGCTGTCCTTTATTCACAGGCTCCCAGGATGGGGCCAGAACCCCTACCCATAAATGCTCTAGTCTGGGTCTTTTCCTACGAGGCTTTAGATGTAGTGTCTGTGTAATAAAAACCAGGGAAAGAAAAGCACAGCCTCAAATCAAAGAAGAAAGCGGAGCCTGATGGGAACATAGCTTCATTAGGAAGAACACAGGGCTCTTACCTCACTCCTCATTCTATTTCACAAGACAAAAATGTCCAACGTGTTGTTATGAAAAAGGAACACAAAAAAGAAAAAGACTTGGCAAAGATGCTTTGGGCGTGAGGAAAAGATAAAAGACGATCAGCTATTCAATATGAGTCATATTGATGTCAGATTGTTATTTCAGAACGTTTACTGTTCTGTAGATACCTCCTGTGCGAGCATTCAGTCTCTGATTTCCTATACCTTTGAATGACTGCAGTAATGGCTTGTGTGTTCCTTAATGAGGCCCATTATTTTCTAATTAGGCCTGAGTTTATCAGTCTAATGCAATCTCACTGGTTAACGCCTGCCGGGTTTTG
>NC_036875.1:12693664-12696853 GCF_002910315.2 Salvelinus sp. IW2-2015 | reverse complement strand
AACACACACGTGCTAAGAACAGCATACTTATGTAAGTGGAGGCTTTTCTGAGATAGGACTCCTTTTCCTAAAAGAGTGTAACCCTGTACCAAAACACTCAATTACATGATGTGTGTATCTCCCCTCCCTCCTGAGTATGACTGAGCCAGTGAGGCACTTATGTGTCCAAAATGAATTTGCCTTTCCATTATTCAGAAAGTGGGAGACACGGCAAGTACACTGCATTAAATCTCGATAAGAGCTTGCAATGCTGCAGGAAGAGGATGTATCGGCACACATAAACATCACACTAGCATGCTGGCTGATTCCCCCAATGGGTTGGCAAAGACAATAGACCCAATTCATTCTGGCTCCTTGGAAGCAATCAATCACTCACAACTATTATCCTCCTCTCTCTCTTCTCTCTCTCTCTCTCTCTCTCTCTCTCTCCTCTCTTCTCTCTCTCTCTCTCTCTCTCTCTCTCTCTCTCTCTTCTCTCTCTCTCTCTCTCTCTCCTCTCTCTCTCTCTCTCTCTTCTCTCTCTCTCTCTCTCTCTCCTCTCTTCCAATAAGGGCTAATTTAAAGAAGTGCCTGCTGCTGTCCTTTATTCACAGCTCCCAGGATGGGGCCAGAACCCCTACCCATAAATGCTCTAGTCTGGGTCTTTTCCTACGAGGCTTTAGATGTAGTGTCTGTGTAATAAAACCAGGAAAGAGAAAGCACAGCCTCAAATCAAAGAAGAAAGCGGAGCCTGATGGGAACATAGCTTCATTAGGAAGACACAGGGGCTCTTACCTCACTCCTCATTCTATTTCCACAAGACAAAAATGTCCAACGTGTTGTATGAAAAAGGAACACAAAAAGAAAAAGGACTTGGCAAAGATGCTTTGGCGTGAGGAAAAGATAAAAAGACGATCAGCTATTCAAATATGAGTCATATTGATGTCAGATTGTTATTTCAGAACGTTTACTGTTCTGTAGATACCTCCTTGTGCGAGCATTCAGTCTCTGATTTCCTATACCTTTGAATGACTGCAGTAATGGCTTGTGTGTTCCTTAATGAGCCCATTATTTTCTAATTAGGCCTGAGTTTATCAGGCTAATGCAATCTCACTGGTTAACGCCTGCCGTTTGCAGCAGCCGAAATTGAGACAGAAATCCCTGAGGGGCGGAACCAGGCACCAGTCTGATAACAGAGACACATGCTACGTTTCCTCCCTCCTCTCCCCCTCTTCTTTCCACCTCCTCCTCCTCCTCCCTTCACGTCCTCTTGCATGTCAGTCTTCTTCACTAGTCAATGCTATGGAGGCACAAGAGGAGTAAAGCCTGACACTAACAGGAAATGAGTGGAGAAGAACACATGGTTTACCGCAGCAAATAAAAAAAACTTTTTGGTATCTTGTCTGTTGAAGTCGCTGTGCAGAGATACACATAAAAAATACTTTGCACACAACAGAAGTGCGTGTGTGCTTGTGCGGATGTGTGTGTGTGTGTTGTGTGTGTTGTGTGTGTGTTGTGTGTGATGTGTTGTGTGTGTGTGTGTGTGTGTTGTGTGAGGGGAGAGGGAGAGGGAGAGGACGGGAGAGGGAGAGGAGAGGGATGAGAGAGAGAGAGAGAGAGAGAGAGAGAGAGAAGAGAGATGAGAGAGAGAACGAGAGAGAGAGGAGAGAGAGAGAGAGAGAAGAGAGAGAGTTGGGTCAATGACAGCTTTAGGCAGAGGGAGTGTGAATAGCCATGATTCTACTCAACTTGGCTGGCTGGCTGGCTGGCTGGCTGGCTGGCTGGGCTGGCTGGCTGGATGGCTGGCTGGCTGGCTGGCTGGCTGGCTGGCTGGGGACCAGAGGCTGTTGGGAATTAGCTTGTCAGAGAGAGAGAGAGAGAGAGAGAGAGAGAGAGAGGATAATAGTTGTGAGTGATTGATTGCTTCCAAGGAGCCAGAATGAATTGGGTCTATTGTCTTTGCAACCCATTGGGGGAATCAGCCAGCATGCTAGTGTGATGTTTATGTGTCCGATACATCCTCTTCCTGCCAGCATTGCAGCTCTATCGAGATTAATGCAGTGTACTTGCCGTGTCTCCCACTTCTGATAATGGAAAAGCAAATTCATTTTGGATCACAAGTGCCTCACTGCTCAGTCAATACTCAGGAGGGMGGGGAGATACACACATCATGTAATGAGTGTTTTGGTACGGGCTTACACTCTTTTAGGAAAAGAGTCCTACTCAGAAAAGCTCCACTTTAAATAAGTTATGTGTGTCTTAGCACGTGTGTGTGTTGAGCTGAAAATCTGTATAATAACTTATCCTCCACCTCAATGTAAAAGGTCCAATGCAGTCGTTTTAATCTTAATATTAAATCATTTCTGTCACATCCTGATCTGTTTCACCTGTCCTTGTGATTGTCTCCACCCCCCTCCAGGTGTCGCCCATCTTCCCCATTATCCCATGTTTATTTATAGCTGTGTTCTCTGTTTGTCCGTTGCCAGTTCGTCTTGTTTGTCAAGTCAACCACCGTTTTTCAGCTTCTGCTTTCCCCAGTCTCTCTTTTTCTTGYTMCCCTGGTTTTGACCCTCGCCTGTCCTGTCTCTGAGCCCGCCTGCCCGACTACTGCGCCTGTCCTGAGCCTGCCTGCAGTCCTGTATCTTTGCCCCTATACTCTGGATTCTCGACCCCTGCCTGCCTTGACTTGTTGTTGCCTACACCTGTTGCTAAAATAAACCGTGTTAATTCAACAGTCTGCAGCTGGGTCTTACCTTGATCCCTGATACATTTCTCTGTAACAATAAATGTTAAGTAGCTTACTGTGATTGTTTTCAATTAAAATTGTCAAAAAGAAACATGGCTTCTTAGCAAAGAGTAATTTCTCAAGCAAGAATTTTGCTAGGACTGTCTTGGGAGTGGTCTGAGTCAGGAGGGGAAAAATGAAAACTTGCTGTTATTGGAGAGTTTTGGAACTCTCTTTCTTATTGGTCGATTAACTAATTTATCGCCTGATGATGTCACCAGCTAGGCCAAAACTCCCTCCTACCAAAACAGATTGAGATTTCAGGTGCTTTTCAAACAGCTCCTACACCTCATAGTGTGGAAACATATTTTTTTTAAACACAGGAGATCGCATTTTTGACTGCACTGGGCCTTTAAGCCTGAAAGTGCATATGGTAAATGTCATGAAAATAAACATTGGGGATATGGGTTTTGCTGTTCCAATTT
>NC_036875.1:12685235-12693247 GCF_002910315.2 Salvelinus sp. IW2-2015 | reverse complement strand
TGTGTGTGTGTGTGTGTGTGTGTGTGTGTGTGTGTGTGTGTGTGTGTGTGTGTGTGTGTGTGTGTGTGTGACTCATCTTCATACATACTGAGTGGAAAGCAGTTCAGCACAGTCAGACAATACAGGCTTCATTGGCTCTGTTTAAACACGTTGATGAGGACGAAACATTATTGTTCAACTTTTATTGAACTACTCTTTAAAATCCACTTAACGCATGTTAAAAGTAGTCGTAGTTATTGCATGAGCACCATCTAACACTGGCATGGTGTAGTGAGCAAAGTTAGTTTGCCAAACCTTCAGCTAGGGTTAGTTGACAAATGAGTTGACGTGGCAGTGTAAGAGGTTTTAGGATAGAACAAGGGCTAGTGTTGGGCCAGTAACCGAAAGGTCGCTGGTTCAAATCTCGAGCTTACTAGGTGTTGAGGAAGGCACTCAACCCTAGTCACTCTGGATAAGACTGTCTGCTAAATGACTCAAAGGTCATATTAATGATACCAATGTCAACAACTGCTGACGACCATGTACGGGATAATCAACGAGGGGCTATGTGTTCTCTGGAAAATAATGCACGATGTGAAAGGTATGCGCCTCAACGCACAGTGGAGTGGCACCAACCTTCTGTAGAGTTGCATTATTTTCAGAGAACGCATGAAGCCCCGTGTCGGTTATCTCTCTTATACCACGGCTATAATTTACCACATTTGCAGCTAGAAATGTGTTAATTTGCCAATATAACTGTGTTCAACATCAACTGAAGTAGCTAGCAAGTTTACTAGATAGCTGTTGTAATTGCATTGGTAACTAAACAAACAGACATACTAGCTAAGCTAACCAAACCATCAGTCCTCCTAAATATTAGCTTGCTATTTTGAAAATCGAATATTGAACAATGCCAATAATGTTTTCAATTAGATTTTTGATTTCAAAGGTAGCCAAACATGTATTACAGATAAATGATGCACACTAGAAATGAGCCAATCAGAAACTAGTACTCGACAATGTTGTGGTATAATATGTGATAATAATTAACATACATTCCAATTAAGCAGGAGGACCCAGTGATAGACTCCTGAGCCTGCCATTGGAGCGACTGACAGACGGCCCAACCATTGAAATCCAGTCTGCTTACTTTGGCTAACACTGTCAAGTCAAGGCACAAAGCCGCCTCGGTGGATGGGACTAGAGGGAAGCGTGATTGACACTACAGTGGAGGGCATGTCAGACTAACACCCGRGGGACAAAGCATAGGTGAATGAAGCCTACAGAACAGACTTCCTGTGTGTGACAGGGAAGAGACTCATTGGACTAGGTGTCTGAAGGCTCTGTCTGGACATGTCACTTATAATAATACATTTAGCAGATGCTTTTATCTAAAGCGACTTACAGTCATGTGTGCATACATTTTATGTAAGTATGGCCCCAGCGGGAAACAAACCCACAGACCCTTGGCATTGCAAGTGTCCCGCTATACTGACTGAGCCATACAGAACCACTTGTGTCTAATACTTAAGCAATAAGGCACAAGAGGCAGTGCTGTGTCATGAATACAGTCACAGGTAAATGCCGTTGTTCGGCCCGACGCGATAGCGGCCACAGCACTGCCTCGCGGGACTTATTGCCTTTATAACATTTTTCCAACATATTAAAATAACAATGAACTACWTATTTTCATTAAAAAGTTATTTTGATATGTCAATTCATACAATTTAATTCTTCCACCAGATGATATAGTCCGGATAAAAATCTGGTTGTTAGCGCTTTTGATCATGTTGCTACAGACGCAACCTGGCCTTCAATTCTTTTTGAATAGTTTCTATGCAAAAGGACTGGTCCTCAGTTCTAAACAAAATCTGCTGTGCAGGCTGAATAACGTTCTTGTCACTTGCTAGATAGCTAACCCAGTCTACATTTTTGTTTGCTTTAGATTTTTTCTATTGTCATTTGGATATGTCTATGATCATGATGTTGATACAGTACGTGATTTTGACTGTCTCGTCTCATCTGGGCACCGTTCACTCTATGTATGGTACTACAGAGATCGAAATAAAAAAGTGACACATTGCTTCTGAGGTAGAACAGGCAGACAGCAAGGCTTTATTAACCCCCGTTGTACCAAACTAAATGCTAGGCTTATTTTAACCCCGCTGTACCAAACTAAATACGAGGCTTATATTAACCCCCATTGTACCAAACTAAATGTGAGGCTTATATTAACCCCTGTTGTACGAAACTAAATGCTAGGCTTATATTAACCCCTGTTGTACGAAACTAAATGCGAGGCTTATATTAACCCCCGCTGTACCAAACTAAATGCTAGGCTTATATTAACCCCTGTTGTACGAAACTAAATGCTATGCTTATATTAACCCCTGTTGGTACGCAAAACTAAATGCGAGGCTTATATTAACCCGCTGTTACCAAACTAATGCTAGGCTTATATTAACCGCCTGTTGTACAAACTAAATGCTAGGCTTATATTAACCCCCGTTGTACCAAACTAAATGCTGAGTATATTATTAACCCCGTTGTCAAACTAAATGCTAGGCTTATTTTAACCCCGTTGTACCAAACTAAAATGCTAGGCTTATATTAAACCCCTGTTGTACGAAACTAAATGCTAGGTTGTTATTAACCCCCGTTGTACCAAACTAAATGCTAGGCTATATTACCCCCGCTGTACCAAACTAAAACCTGCTAGGCTTATATTAACCCCCATTGTCCAAACTAAATGCTAGGCTTATATTAACCCCAGTTGTACCAAACTAAATGCTAGGCTTAGATTAAACCCCCGTATCGTAACGCCAAACTAAAATGCTAGGCTTATATTAACCCCTGTTGTCAAACTAAATGCTAGGCTTTATATTAACCCCGGTTGTACCAAAACTAATGCTAGGTTATAATTAACCCCGCTGTACCAAACTAATGCTAGGCTTTATTAACCCCCCATTGTACCAACTAAATGCTAGGCTTATATTAACCCCGTTGTACCAAACTAATGCTAGGCTTATATTAAACCCCGCTTACCAACTAAATGCTAGGCTTATATTAACCCCGTTGTACCTAAACTAAATGCTAGGCTTATTTAACCCGCTTGTATCCAAACTAAATGCTAGGCTTATATTAAACCCATTGTACCAAACTAAATGCATCCGGCTTAATATTAACCCCGCTGTCCCAAACTAAATGCAGGCTGTATATTACCCCCTGGTACAACTAATGCTAGCTTATATTAAAACCCGCCGTTGTACCAAACTAAAGCTAGGCTGGAAGAAAGAGGAAATAATGTGTGAGTTGAGATAAATACAATAAATGATTTGGGACAGTAACATGAAACATGATATTCTTATGGAGGCACAGTGATCATTTTCAGATGAACTGTTAGCTGACATAGATGTGTCTAATGGCCAAAATAGCACAGCTTGGAATGCTGCTCTCACAATCAGCATTCAGGATCCAAACACTACCGGTTTTTATAAATTATTGTTACACTGTATGACTGTTCTTCCTTCAGGTCAGCATACCAGGTGCTTGCTTATGACGACAGCTTCAACCAGAGCCATGTACAGTTGAAGTCGGAAGTTTTTTACACACTCGTTTTTTCACCACTCAACCGCAAGTTGGTTAGGAATCTACTTTGCGCATGACACAAGTACTTTTTTCCAACAGTTGTTTACAGACAGATTTTTCACATATAATTCACTGTATCACAATTCCAGTCGGTCAGAAGTTGACATACACTAAGTTGATGTGCCTTTAAACAGTTTGGGAAAATTCCAGAAAAGACCAGTCAAGACCTCCGAAGAAAAATTGTAGACCTCCACCAGTCTGGTCATCCTTGGGGCAATTTCCAAATGCCTGAAGGTACCACGTTTGTCTGTACAAAACAATAGTAAGCAAGTATAAACACATGGGACGATGCAGGCCGTCATATTCCGCGCTCAGGAAGGAGACCGCATTCTGTCTCCTACGTACTTCGGTGGCGAAATTGCAAATCAATCCCAGAACAACAGCAAAGCACCTTGTGAAGATGCTGGAGGAAACAGGTACAAAGTGTCTATATCCACAGGTAAAGCGAGTCCCTATATCGACATAACCTGAAAGCCGCTCAGTCAAGGAGAAGCCAGGCTCCAAAACACCCATAAAAAGCCAGACTACGGTTTCAACTGCACATGGCGCGACAAAAGATCATACTTTTGCGAGAAATGGTCCTCTGGTCTGATGAAATCAAAATAGAACCTGTTTGGCCATCAATGACCAATATGTTATGTTGTGAGGAAAAATGGGGAGGCTTGCAAGCCGAAGAAGACATCCCAACCTGTGAAGCACGGAGGGTGGCACGCATCAGGTTTGTGGGGGTGCTTTGCTGCATGGAGGCGACTGTGTGCCAACTTCAAAACATAGTGACATAATGAGGAATTAAAATTATGTTGGATATTTGATAGCAACATCCTCATACATCAGTAGAAAGTTAAAGGCGTTGGTCGCAAATGGGTCTTCCAAATCGGACAATGCCCCAAGCATACTCCCAAAGTTGTGGAAAAATGGCTTAAGGACACAAAGTCAGTATGGAGTGGCCATCCAACAAGTCGCAGACTTGAATCCTATAGAACATTTGGGGCACGAAACTAAAAAAGCTACAAAACCTACAACCTGACTCAGTTAGCTGTTCAACGTTCTGACCATAGTTCTTGTGTGTTTTTACTTTTTTAGTTGTGGTCAGGACGTGAGCATGGTGTGGGCATTCTATGTTGTTGTCCTAGTTTTGGTCTGTTTCTATGTTTTGGCCTAATATTGTGTTCTCAAATCAGAGGCAGGTGTTTTGTTTTGTCTCTGATTGGAATCATATTAGCGTGGCTGTTTTGTGTTGGGGTTGGGGTGGATTGTCTTCTTGTCTTTGTGTTCTGCACCAGATAGGACTGTGCTCGTTTTCACATTTATTGTGTTGTATTTTGTTATAGTGTTCCGTTATCGTCTCTTTGTTATTATACCATGTTGAACCTAGCCGCGCTGCATTTTGGTCCAACTCCTTCACCACGGAAGAAACCGTTACAGAACACCCACCAAACTCGCGACCAAGCAGCGTAGTAACGCAGGCAGCAGCGACAGCAGCACACAGCGGCCCATTACACAGGGACTCCTGGACCATGGGAGGAATTCTGGTAGTAAGGGACACTGGGCTAGATTGGAGACATATTGCGCTCTCGTGAAGAGCTGGAGGCAAGCTAAAGAGCCGAGGAGCGGTGCGTATGAGGACGGCAGCCGAGGACAGCGTGGCTGCAACGCCGAGAAGAAACCCCCCAAAAATGTATTGGGGCTAAAGGGGAGTGTGCGAAGTCACAGGTAGTAGACCTGCGCCAAGACTTCCGGCTTACCGTCGGAGAGCCGAGAGTACGGGCAACACCGTGATTATGCGGAAGAGCGGCATCGTGTCTCCTGTAACGTGTGGTATAGCCCGGTGGCGGTAGCAGTCCCAGCTCCACGTAATCGGCCGGGCTAATTGAGCATTGAGCAGTGCCTGGAAGCCAGCTCAACGCATATGGTCTCCAGCTGCGTCTCCTTGGGCCGGGTATTACCTGGCCACCAGCCTTACGCATGGTGTCCCGGTTCCGCCAGCACAAGCCCCAGTGCGGGTTATTCTACTCCCCACCACTGGTAGGCTTACGGGAGCATGTCAACCAGGTAAGGTTGGGCAGGCTCGGGCTTCAGGGACGCAGTTACGCGCTTCACGGTCCGTATTATCCGGTGCACCTCCTCGTCCAGTCCAGTCCACCAGTGCCAACCACCACGCACCCAGGCTTCCTGTTGCGTTCTCCAGAACTCTGTTCCTCCTCCCACCACTCTCCCTGTGTTGAACACTAGCCCCGCTGCATTTTGGTCCTTCCTTTCACCAACGAAGAAAAACCGTTACAGTTACACCAGCTCTGTCAGGAGATGGCCACAATGTCACTCCAACAGTATTGTGGAAGCTTGTGGAAGGCTACTTCGACACGTTTGACCCAATATAAACAATCTTAAAGGAATGTACCAAATACAATTGAGTGTATGTGAACTTCTGACCCACTGGATGTATTGAAAAATGAAAGCTTGAATGAAATCATTTCTCTACTATTATTCTGACATTTCACGCATTCTTAAAATAAAGTGGTGATCCAACTGACCTAAAGACAGGGAATTTCTTACTAGGTTTAAAATGTCAGGAATTGTTGGAAAACGAGTTTAAATGTATTTGGTAGGTGATGTAAACTTTCCGCTTCAACTGTTTTAGAGATACTTGGCGAGCTATTGAGGTTTCCTGATTATGATGTATGTTACTCTACAAATTATATGGCAGCCATGCTGCACTCTCATTAAACATCTACACAGGGAATATTCAAACAATCTCATGGTAACTGAATTTCGGGAATCAGAAACAATTTTCAAACATTTTGAAAAGTTGCGCCAAACTCTGTAAATATAGGTCTTATGGCTTCCAACTAACTAATACCAGTTTCTGTGGCGCCCAAATTCCTGGCTAGTCACTGTATCATCATTATCATCATCAATCATTCATGGATCATATATTATCATCCACCCACAAGACCCATTGTCACTCGCCGTGAACTCAGTATACGAATAGGAACATTATCCATCATTATGGTGCATCATCATTACAACACATCCTCATAATATTATACCCCACACAACAAGAACTTCATAACCGCTTCAACTCATGCCTACATAGTCGGTCATATAGGTTATCATTGATATTGAACATTTGTGAGTTCGATGATTCAACTCACAATTCTATGGCCTTGTTCCAACATTGATGACGATCCAATCAGAACGAAGGACTGATGTTGACGATGGTGTGTATTGCCACGCTCTTGTGCCCACGTACAAGCCATTACTCTGGGAAGCGGGGACGGTGGCAAAAAGTGAATCCTAGGAGGAAAAAATAAACAACATCGTTAAATACGGAACAATTTGATATAGATGTTTTGATTTGTAGATATTTAGTGTATTCAGATTAACATATGTAAAAAAGAAGAGAAAGAAACAAATGCTTCTTACAGACATTGTTCTCAAGCAAAATGTTGCTAGGACTGTCTGGACTTGTCTGAGTTGGGGTGGCTGAAAACTGAAAACCAGCGTTATTGCAAAGACGGTTTGGCCTATTAAACTAATTGATGTCACCAGGCAGCCCCAAAAACTCATCCCACCTAAACACGGCTCAACTTTCCGGCTCTTAATCCTTCATACTAAGATTGTTTTTCACCCAACGTTACCATCATCAAATCAAACTTTTTTAGCCTTTCTTCATATCTGAAAGCGTATTGCCGCAGTATGAAAGCATAAACGTTTTATTTCCTCCAAACAACCTACCACACGGTACAGCTGGTACTCGGAGCGGCCAAAAAGGGGTCTAGGTCAAGAGGCTTCTAAATAGCTTTTACCCCCAATGCCATAAGCACTCCTGAACATTTAATCAAATGACTAACCCAGGACTATTTGCATTGCCCCCTCTTTTACAACCTCTGCTTACTCTCTCTTGTTATCATCTATGCAATAGTCACTTTAATAACTCTACCTACATGTACATGTTACATCAAACTAACCGGTGCCTCCACACATTGACTCTGCACCGGTATCCCCCCTATATAGTCTCCGTATTGTTATTTATACCTGCTGCTCTTTACATACTTGTTAACTTTTATTTCTTAATCTTATCTGTATTTTTTTAAAACTGCGTCTGTTCGGTAGGGTCTCGAAGTAAGCATTTCAACTCGTAAGTGTATTAGAGGCATGTGCACTAATACATTTTATTTTAATTTGATCATTTTCGGTAAAGTTCTGGCCTGAACGGCTTAGTTGAAACTTGCTACTGCGGCATTGGCAAACTATAGCCTGTTAACTCTTGATGGTTGCTACGTAGCGCAAGTTTTAACTATCCTTCTGGCAGTTTAAACTTGGCATACCCCCCACTAAGCATACCACTGTTTCCCTTAACAAAATGGATGGATCCATAATATTCT
>NC_036875.1:12668915-12685204 GCF_002910315.2 Salvelinus sp. IW2-2015 | reverse complement strand
TTGGCCTGTTTGTAACGGAGTCCTATAAAGCATTGGGCCTGTTTTGTAAGGGAGTCTATAAAACATTGGCTATTTGTAACGGGAGTCCTATAAAAACATTGGCCTGTTTGTAACGGAGTCCAATAATATTGGCCTGTTTGTCAAGAGTCCAATAACATTGGCCCCTGTTTGTAAGGAGTCGATAAACATTGGCCTGTTTGTACAAGGGTCCCTATAAACACTTGCCTGTGTTGTAAGGAGTCCTATAAACATTTGGCCTGTATTGTACGGAGTCCTATTAAACATGTTGCCTGTTTTGTAAAGGAGTCGCTATAAACATCTGGCTGTGTTGTAAAGGAGTCCTATAAACATTGGCCTGTTGTAACAGAGTGCCTATAAACATGTGGCCTGTTTGTAAAGGAGTCCCTATAAACATTGGCTGTTTGTAAAGGAGTCTCCTATAACATTTTGGCTTGTTGTAACGGAGATCTTATACATCATTGTGCCTGTTTGTAACGGCGTTCCTGATATGAACATTGGCGCTGTTTTAAAGGAGTCTATAAACAGTTGGCTGTTTGTAACGGACGTCTATAAACAATTGGCCTGTGTTGTACGGAGTCCTGGAAAACATTGCGCCTGTTTTGTAACGCGGAGTCCTATAAAACATTGCCAATACGACGTTTCCAGGCAAAAATACGTAGAATCCTGCCGTGAAACCAGTATATCACGTAAACGGAAAATTATCTCAATGTTTCACACTTTCATAGTATTGATTCCAACTTCAGTACGTCGTCGAAAACATATATACTGTATTGGAAACACAGAAATCACGTTTCTTGACTGCAGTGGGTTTTTAAGATTATTCCTCGCCGACTCGATGAAACCTATTAGGTCAAGCAGTCATCAAACAAGTCACGCATCATTAACCCTGAGACAAGACAGAAGCTAATCACGGAAGTGGTCAGTAACATTGTGAGATCAGAAAATGCCCTGCAAGCGTTTTGTCCTTCATTGTTATTCGTCTTTGTATCTTCCTTCCCTCTGCTCCCTAATCTCCCCTCTTTATCTCTCTGAACTATGAGCCCAGGGTCAAAACACAGACAAAACCAGTCTGAAAGCAATTTATCATGGGCAAGTGCTTACCCGTCTGCAAGCTCCATTTTTCTCCCACCTCTCTTCTCCTCACAATGCCATGTGTATTTTGGTGTATTTCGTTATTGTTTCCGATTATCATTGCAGTAATATGAGGCGCATTCTGATTATATGCTTACGGCTCAATTTCGACGTGTCATTTTTTCTCACTTGAAAGTATGAAATAAGGGCTCTGAAGGTGCGACAATTTGGTCCGGACATATGACAAACCAAGTATTTTGCTGTGTGACCTGTTTTTATTTTGGGAGCATCGCACAGACAGATTAAAATATACTTAAACAATTGCATAAATGAGTAATGAGTATTTTCCGCTCAACGCTTCTCAAGCCCTCACCAAAGAAACAGGCTGACACCTGCAGATGCTTGCCTCCAGTTCCTGTGCCACACACCAAACCCACCCCCCGGATCTCAAGGCAGGCAGCACACAGTTCCTCCATGGCTGTTTTTATTTCTCTCAGCATGCTGTTCAATTCATGGCACGCCACATATTATTGCAAGAACATCGAAGATGCGGCTTTCCACATGCTTATAAATATGAAGAGGAGCAAGTTTTCTCTTATTAATACTATTCGTTTGTGTACTTGCTCTCGTGAAAGCGCAAGTTAGTTTAAGGAGCTGGCGATGTGCCTAAAAGTATATGCTAATCACTAGATGCTAATTTCTTATTAGCTAGCTAATTCCATTTAGCTAAATGGCACTAGCTAGGCAAAAGCAAACGTTAGTGCTAACACTGGTTGCTACTACTGGTGGGTTTGATTTGATTTGAGTAGATCCGCATAAGGGAAACGCTCATTGTACTTATAGATATATTCCAGACGGGCGGCAAGTAGCCTGGAGGGTAGGAGCATCGGGCCAGAAATCGAAAGGTTGCTGGATCGAATCCCTGAGCTGACAAAGTTCAAATCTGTCGTTCTGCAAGGGGGCTGCCCCTGTCAAGTTGGCTGGATGTCTTTTGGGTGGTGGACAGTTTTTGATACACATAGGAAACTGTAGTGGTGCATGGGTAAAATCCCTGGGGAAGCCAGAAAAACAACAAGATTACAACATACTGTATGTGTTGTGATAACTGCGTTGTTTGCTCTATAACTTGTTACTTCATATGTGACTGTGGCCGAGACAATAAGAAGACACAGTGGCAGTATACATTCAACCATTCTCACAAAGCCACCGCGGTTGGAACCAAAAACCTCAAATTTGGACTCATCAGACCAAAGCACAGATTTCCACCGGTCTAATGTCCATTGCTCATGTTTCTTGGCATAAGCAGGTCTCTTCTTATTATTGGTGTCCTTTAGTAGTGGTTTCTTTGCAACAATTCGACCATGATGGCCTGATTCACGCAGTCTCCTCTGAACAGTTGGTGTTGAGATGTGTCTGTGACTTGAACTCTGTGAAGCATTTATTTGGGCTGCAATTTCTGAGGCTGGTAACTCTAATGAACTTATCCTCTGTGGCGGTCCTCATGAGAGCCAGTTTCATCATAGCGCTTGATGGTTTTTGCAATTGCACTTGAAGAAACTTTCAAAGTTCTTGAAATGTTCCGTATTGACTGACCTTCATGTCTTAAAGTAATGACGGAGTGTCATTTCTCTGAGCTTATTTGAGCTGTTCTTGCCATAATATGGACTTTACCAAATAGGGCTATTATCTGTATACCACACCGACCTTGTCACAACACAACTGATTGGCTCAAACGCATTACGAAGGAAAGAAATTCCACAAATGAACTTTTAACAAGGCACACCTGTTAATTTAAATGCATTCTAGGTGACTACCTCATGAAGCTGGTTGAGACAATGGCAAGAGTGTGCAAAGCTACCATCAAGGCAAAGGGTGGCTACTTTGAAGAATCTCAAATATACATTTTTTTTATTTGTTTAACACTTTTTTGGTTACTACATGATTCCATATGTGTTATTTCATGGTTTTGATGTCTATTATTATTCTATAATGTAGAAAATAGTACAAATAAAGAAATACCCTTGAATGAGTAGGTGTGTCCAAACTTTTGACTGGTATTGTATGTCAATATATTAGTCTTCGGTATGGGTCAGCATGGTATTTGTGTAACGGGATGTTCTGAATTAGATAGCCTGTTCTAAAATATTTGTCTAAATGCAACTCTATTCAAATGTAATTAGGTTCCCCTGGGAAACACTGACCAACACTTTGCTTCCTACCTTGTCATAACTCCTACCTGGCTTTTTCATTAATTGTCATGCCAAAGAACATCAAACATATATGTCACGTTCCTGACCTATTTCGGTTAGTTTGTTGTATGTGTTAGTTGGTCAGGACGTGAGTTTGGGTGGGCATTCTATGTTGTCTGTTTCTATGTTGGTTTAAGGGTTGCCTGGTATGGCTCTCAATTAGAGGCAGGTGTTTGGCGTTCCTCTAATTGAGAGTCATATTTAGGTAGGTTGTTTCACAGTGTTYGTTGTGGGTGGTTGTCTCCTGTGTCAGTGTTTGTCGCACCATACGGGACTGTTCGGTTTGTGTTGTACATCGTCATTTTTATGTGTAGGCTATTTTCCCTGTTCGTGCGTTCTCGTGTTTAATGTAAGTTCGTCGTTCAGGTCTGTCTACTCCGTTTGTTGTTTTGTTAGTTTATAGTGAAGTTCGTGTTTTCGTGTTTTCTGTAAATAAATATGTCTTCACAACCCGCTGCGCCTTGGTTCCCTCAATACTCCTCCTTTTCGGTTGAAGAGGAGGAGGACCACCGTTACAATATAATTAGAATAATCACTATATTTCTATGATTCCAACAGTTGACCCAAGTGTTTTAATCTACAATATATCGCAATAGTTGGTTGAAAAAATCTTTATGAGATTTTTTGCCATACTAACTACCTGGTAGCTTTACCAGTGTATGCAAACATTTGATGGCACAGCAATAAGTACGTAGGATTCATATAGGCCCAACGTAGGCTATATCTCAATAATACAAAATAAAAGACATGTTTCTGGTGCTTCTAAATGTTGTGTGGTNTAAATCATTCTCTCTACTATTATTCTGACATTTCACATTCTTAAAATAAAGTGGTGATCCTAACTGACCTAAGACAGGGAATTTCTACTAGGTTTAAATGTCAGGAATTGTGAAAACTGAGTTTAAATGTATTTGGCTAAGGTGTATGTAAACTTCCGACTTCAACTGTATTTAGAGAGTTACTTGGGAYATTGAGGTTTCTGCATTATGATGTATTTACACTACAAAATTATATGGCAGCCATGTTAGCACTCTCATTAACATTACACAGGGAATATTCAAACAATGCTATGTAACTGAATTTCTGGAATCAGAACAATTTTCAACATTTGAAAAGTTGGCCCAACTCTGTAAATATAGGTCTATGGCTTCAACTAACTAAATACCAGGTCTTCTGTGGCCCAAATTGCCTGGCTAGTCACTGTCATCATCATTATCATCATCATCATCATGATCATTATATTATCATCCACCCAACAAGACCATTGTCACTGCCGTGAACTCAGTATAGAATAGAACATTATCATCATTATGGTCATCATCATTACAACAATCCTCATAATATTATCACCCACACAACAAGAACTTCATAACAGCTCTCAACTCATCCTACAGTAGTCGTCATCATTAGGTTATCATTGATTATTGAACATTTGTGTATGTTAGATGATTCAACTCACAATTCTATGGCCTTGTTCCACATGATGACGTATCCAGACAGAACGAAGGATTCGATGTTGACGATGTGTGTGTTGCCACGCTCTGTGCCCACGTACAGCCATTTACTCTGGAAGGGGAGGTGGCAAAAAGTGATCCTGAGGAGGAAAAATAAACAACATCGTTAAAATACGATAACATTTGATATAATGTTTTGGATTTGGTAGGGATTATGTTGTGTTTTCAGTTAAAATTGTAAAAAAAMAGAAAAGAAAAATTGCTTCTTAGCAAAGAGCATTTTCTCAAGCAAAAATGTTGCTAGGACTGTCTGGGATTGGTCTGAGTGGGGTGGTGAAAACTGAAAACCAGCTGTTATTGGCAAAGAGGTTTGGAACTCTCTTTCTTATTGGCCTATTAACTAATTGATGTCACCAGGCAGCCCAAAACTCCATCCCACCTAAACAGGCTCAAATTTCCGGCTCTTATATCCCTTTCATACTAAGATGTTTTTTCACCAACTTTACCATATCATCAAACTTTTTTAGCYTTTTCTTCATATCTGAAAGGTATTGCCAGTATGAAAGCATAAACGTTTATTTCCTCCAAACAACCTACCACACGGTAAGCGGTACTGGAGCGCCAAGTCTAGGTCCAAGAGGCTTCTAAATAGCTTTTACCCCCAAGCCATAAGACTCCTGAACATTTAATCAAATGACTACCCAGACTATTTGCATTGCCCCCTCTTTTACACCTCTGCTACTCTCTGTTGTTATCATCTATGCATAGTCACTTTAATAACTCTACCTACATGTACATGTTACATCAACTAACCGGTGCCTCCACACATTGACTCTGCACCGGTATCCCCCAGTATATAGTCTCGCTATTGTTATTTTACTGCTGCTCTTTAATTACTTGTTACTTTTATTTCTTAATCTTATCTGTATTTTTTWAAACTGCGTTGTTGGTTAGGGGCTCGTAAGTAAGCATTTCACTGTAAGGTTGTATTCAGAGCATGTGACTAATAACATTTTATTTTATTTGATCATTTCGGTAAAGTTCTGCCTACGGCTTAGTATGAAACTTGCTATGTCGGCATTGGCACATACTATGCTGTTAAACTCTTGATGGTTGCTACGTAGCGCAAGTTTTACTATCCTTCTGGCAGTTTTAAACTTGGCATAGCCCACCACTAAGCATACACTGTTTCCTTAACCAATAATGGATGGATCCATAAATAATTACTGAGGGAATAAATAGCACAGAATGACGAAGATATTGGAATAAAGTAGGCTAATGCAATTGAAGGCATGTATCAAATCGTTACTTAGTAAAACTCCCAAAGTCATTCAATCCATGCATAGTGTTGTCAACTACYTGATCATTTCAGCACAGTTTTGATTRGGACAGCGCCACCGTGCTGCTTTGAAACAAGCGTGCGGACTAGTCTTGATAAATCATTCAATGTCTGATTTCTGTTTTCACTGAATCTCCATTTGGATATTAGTTAGACTACAATTAGGCTGGGGAAATGAATGTTAGCTAAGTTAAGGTGAGTGCTGCTCATGATCATCTTSACTAGTTGATCTTGACTAGTTGAACATCTTGACTAGTTTATTATAACATTTTGCCATGTTAGGTAGTAGCCTAGGCCTACTCCCGACCAAAAGGCTGACTTGTTTGATAATCAATCAATGTGATTGTGTTTCACTGAATCTCTGTCTGTATAGGCGATTTGGTTAAATGGCTTCTGGCTGGGCAAATAAGTGGAAGTGGTATGGCTCATCGATTAGTTGGGTCATATATCACTGATCAGAAACATTTAGTATGCAATAATGTAGCCTAAATCAAGAGTTGGCCTCTTGTTTTGCTCGATCGTGTATGGCCTATGCAACTCCAAAAGCCTGCAGAGGTTGTGAAATATGAACAGGAGACTCACATGCTTTTGAAAATAGGATTGCGATTATGATGAAGATAGGTCTCTATGCCTGCTCCCAAACAAAGTGTACACAAAGTGTACATAGGACAGAGATGAACCATGGATCCCAAAAGGATGGCCTTTTTATATGGCAGTGGTTTCACGTACTTCCCCGTGTTGCTGTGTGGGAAAAATATTATTTTATTCTGTTATATTCCATTATATACTTACTATAAAATATATGTGTGTTGACTGTGATCGGGTAGGTGTGTCTTGTCTGTTTAATTAACAAAATAACTAACTATTGCTTTCAATTGGATGGCGCAGCCATGGCTGCACAGAACCGTAACATTGGTCTAATTAAACATTGGCCTGTTTGTAACGGAGTCCTATAAACATTGGCCTGTTTGTAAAGGAGTCCTATAAACATTGGCCTGTTTGTAAAGGAGTCCTATACTAAACCTCAAACCATTCAGCAGCTAATGTCTAACCACATAATACTCCATTCAGAGAGTTAATGCCATAGACAATAAGCCATTTATCAAGACTGATCCATGTCTATAGCCTTCAACCACGCTATCAGCATGTTGAAATGGTCCGTTTATACCTTTTCACACTCACTACAAGTTATAATGAGGAACACCTCAAACCAATTTCGGGTTTCATGTGCATGACACCTCTACAACATATTCGAGATGAATGTCTAACACCTTAACTATTCAGAAGTTTAATCGTCTAGACCTTAACCATTCAGGAGTTATGCCGTAACCTTACCAATTCAGAGTTAATGCCTAACCCTATAGACACTATCCACTAGGTCCATTAAATGAGCCTATATCCTGTTAAGGAAAAAACCAGTCTTCAGAGTTAAATGTCAATAAGGCATCTAACAACCAATCATAGAGGTTCTAAATGATCAAGCGCTTTAACCATGTGGGAGTGGTCAGCATGATCTCCAAAGGTCTTCACACCCAGTAAACTATCAGTGAGTGAAATGATCTATACCCTTTAACCTAGTATCAGACAGTTATATTTGTCTGCTAAGACACTTAAAACAACTATAAACAGAAAAGGTGAACGTATCTAACCTAAATTAAAAACCATTATCACGAAGTTAAATGTCTAACCAACTTCAATCTGCAACTTCTAGTTACTCAGAGGTGTAATTGCTACGTTTACATGCGCGCGTGTACACCATATCAAGGTGTTAATCTGATCTGGACCTTAAGCCTCAGTTTTTCAGAGTTTCAACTATTGTCGCTCTAACTTTAAGAGCCATTGTTGTGTCTACAGGAAGTTAAAAATGTCTAACCTTAGCCACTGTGAGCAGAGTTAATGTCCTAATATCCGGGTGATACGCATCATTCAGTACACGTTTTAAAAGATGTTGTCGCTAACCTTATACCGATGTATAGCCCTAAGAGTTTTGTAATTGCCCTAATGCTCTTAAACTCTACTTATTGGTTTCTAGCAGCTTTATAATGCATAACTTAAGTCATTCAGTCACTTAAATGTCTAACTTAACCATTCAGAGTGAAATGTAATAAACTCTTCAGAACCATTCAAGAGTTAATTGGTCTAACCTTTAACCATTGTGGCAGTGAGTCTTAAATGCCTCTAACTCGAATACCATGTGCAGAAGAATTGTGCTAATCCATTTAACCATTAGGTGGCTTCAGATGTTGTTATATGTCTCTAACCGTTAATCATTGTTTCATGAAAGTTAGAAGTGTCTGAGAGCCCTTTATTAAGCCATGGGAGTTCAGGGTTAGTTATAACATGTCTAACCCTTGAAGAATTTCGTGTATGAGAATAGTGTCACAAATGCACACCTATAGAGACAGTAAAATTATTTTACATTATTGGAAACAAGCTATCTACATTTGGCTTTTGAAGAAGGATCCACAGCGAGAGATCAATTCACAATGACCAATTTATTGCGAAACATTCTTCTGTCATGTGTACTGAAGACCTTTATACGTATTTTTGCTCTGTTTTACAGCTGAAAGGGAAACGCGGTTTTGTATATCAATAGGGTAAATACTCAGGATTTATCTGGGATCATTTTTTTTTAATAAAACATGTGACAAGTCATGTTTTGGAAACATTACTTATGTCAGCTCGTGAAAGTGTCGATTGTTTGAGTGCCTCCATTGGCCTATCTTATTCAGTTAACGCCTCACACTGAGATAGACATACAGGAGTAAAAGTGACATATCCCAAGAACACATGTTGTCTAGACAAATTTGCGGCAAGCACAATTAGGTGTAGGACCGAAAAGTCAACACTGCAAAAACTTGATTTGACAATGCGAAAATGATCAGCTTTCATTAAGCTAAGGTACAACAACTATTTTATTTCGTTTTTAGTATATCAGGACTGCAGCGAATAAAGCAAATGCTAATGCGTAAAAAAAAATTGAGCGACATATCTTGAAGCAAAGCCAGACCATGTTAAGTCCAGGAATCCTGCCATCTAGCTCTCTTATGTTAAAGTAACTTCCCTGGCACATAATCAGCCAAAATACACTCCACAGTATTCACTAGGGAACATTGCAGGCAAAGTAGAGGAAGGTCATATGAGGTGATGGGGTCCACACAGCGAGGACAACATGTGGGGACAAATTCTTATTTCGACTTGAGTTATTTTGTAATGATAGCCAAGTAAGTATTCTCACGCCGCCTTCGACTGAGAGCTGGAGGCACATAAAGCCGAGGACAGGTGGTATGAGGAGCAGCACGGAAGCGTGGCCGCTGCAAAAGCCCGAGAAGAAAACCCCCAAAAAATCGTCTTTGGGGGGGGGAGTGGGCCATAGAAAGTTCATAGATGGTCGGGATAAAGAGTCATGGTTTACAGTATATTAGAGGGGGGAAAATATACGCATGTATTTGCTGCGACACTGCGACTAATCTATTATAACTCTGGTGCTTTGTAACAGTCGTGTTTCAAGAAAGAGTAGAGCGCGTCAATAGTACGGGCAGAGCACGCAAGGTGATAAATTATTAAATGGTGGCGTGCAAAAATGAGCGTACAACCAGCCGGGTTGTTCACCTGTACGATCGAGTGTGAGTACCGGCCCGGTGCCGCTGAATACACACCTTTCCAGCACCAGGCCCCCCTACCACGTAAGTAACTGCCGGTTGCTATTTGATTTAGTTCCGAGACATTGTGCGCGAGCAAGCCAGCAAATCGAGTTGATTTCAATGACAAGACAAAGGCTCTAAACTGGCGGCGCTATGGCTAGGGTGCTTGCACAAGGCAGACTGTCTCCTTTGAGTCTCGGTATATTCATGATAAAGCTGTAGAACCCACACTATCTTACCTAGAGAGTTTTTCATCTGTAATTTTTCAATACCATGCGCGTTTAACACCACCAGCCATCCGAAGCAAGTCCAGAGGTCTGGCGATCTTCCCTAAGACGGCAATTGAATGGTTGATCGCAATTCCCGCCATAGCACAGCCCAGTGCGGGTTTATTTCTAACCTCCCCACAAACTGGTCAGGCTAAACGGGACGAACACGAATTACATAATGCTCACGCCAGAGCGCGGCTCCTAGTAAGGCCGTGCCAACGTTAATGCAGTAACATAATAGTATGGGCAGCTTCGCGAAGGGTGCTTTTCATCACCAGGGAGCCATCATCCATTTCTATCAGCCTATGTTCACGGAGTCCTGCTCCGCAAGCCGTATAACAAGAGGATCACAAGTGCCAACTCTAAGAAAGCCACCTTTTACCTTCCACCACCACAGATCTATGTCCGCTCACACCACGCAGTTGCTCACCACCCTCACACAATCCATCACTTGGCTCAGAAGACTCTGCCCACTGATACGCTACTCATCTAAATAACCTCCTCCTGCTTGTCTATTCCTCCTCGCATCTACAAGCGACCATACACTACTCCTAAAAAGGCTAGTGATGAGACTAACCAAGTGGACCCCCGCTGATCGGTTCAATTGGTCTACTCAATGCAACTTTCATCAGATGACCATGTCACACAAGCAGGGAAGACACATAACACAGGCTATACAGGACACTGTCCAGCTCTGCGTTCAAAGGACTGGAGGAATGATGAGCCTAGCTGTATTCCACACACAAACTTTTTTTGCTGTCCGAGTAGAAGCTTGCTAAGACGAAGTGAGCATACATTCCGAATGTCTCTATCGACTTTTGTATCATCCAATATATTGAGACAACACATCGAGTAAAAGTGGAAACAATTGTCTCACACTCAAATACTAATTGAGTGTAATGTGAACCCTCTTGAAAACCCAACCAGTGGGAACTAGTTGAGAACGTGAACAGAATTGAGACCAACCACATGAATCAAAGAATCATGCCCTCGTATCTTACACATGCGACAACTATTCCAGCATATACTCTGGAGGACTTTATCACAGAGCTACCAATTCTTATGCTAGAAACGGTTTATTCAAAAGAGAAGTGGTGGCGATCGCAACTGACCTAAGAGCAAGGCACATTCAACCAGTGTAATATATTATTACACACTGGTCATGAGGAATTGAGTGAAAACACTGAGTTTTTCAAAATGACGTAACACTTAATCAATGAACCATAGAGGGCCACAAAAGTGTAGATACTCTCACGAATACAGGACTAAAATAATCATACGACGTTATCATTAGAGAGTTAACTTTGGGACATGAGGTTTTCTATCTAGAGCATTAATGAAATGTTATTACACTACGAGACAATTATCACCGAGCCAGCCACATTGATGCAGAACTCTCATTAAACTCGAAATAGCAAATGGCTAGGGTAAGATTGGTCACACACCAAAGCCTCCTAGACGCTAAAAACATGAAATTTCTGGAAATCCAGATACAAATTTTCAAACATTTGAAAAGTTGGGCCCAACTCTGAAATATAAGGCATGGCTTCAACTACAAATACCAGGTCTTCGTGTGGCCCCAACATTTCACTTTGCGAGGGTGCGCCAGTCCTCTTGCGATCATCAATATTGCCATCTAAATCTTATACAATTTACCAAAATCCTATTATTTCATTTCTATTCTCATCCTACTTGCCCCAACAACAGAACCATTGCGAGATCATGCTTGCGCAAATTTATTGTCAATGTGGAACTCAGTATGAGTGTGTGAACTAGAATCCATCTTATACATACAGATGTGATGGCCAATGCTTCATCTATTACATTTTGTGATTTACAGCTCAGTAAGCAGTAAAATATGAGTACACCTTAAGAGTTTACACTATGAGTTGACGTAACAGTATAACTACATACGAGTCTTCCAATCTCATCCTTACCATGTATGATCGTTCTAATCAATTATGGTATTGAGTCGATATAGATTTGAACATTATTGCTTGTAAGTAGTTAGCATCATTCCTAAGCTACTACAATTCATAAAGTTGCCTTTGTTTACAACTAATGATTGACGTATCCTCATGACTATGCAAAATGAACGGACCCCGATGTTTGGCTACGATGTTATCGCGACAGGCTCTGTGAGCCCTACGTACATCATCGAGTGATATATCTCGTTGGGTACCAGGGTGGAGGTAAGCAAAAATGTGATCCTGCATGGGGAGTGTATATAAATGAATAACATATCAGGTGCAATATTCGAAGCGTCACACTAAAACAAAAGATGAATGAGGGAGGTGGGGGGGACGAGACTATCACATTTAATAACTTCAATAACTACACTGTGTTTACCTGGCATCTTTGGTAGGGATTGTTGAGTTGTATGTGTGCTTTGTGTTTTGTTTGTGGTTGGGGCTGCATTTTGAATGATATTGGTAGAGTAGAGTAAACGAGAAAAGTATAGTATGAAGTGCTTGTGTTTCTTTAGGCAAAAGAGAGCGCTACGTTTCAGCTCAGATGCAAAAAATATGTTTGGCTCTACATATAGCGTACTCTCTATGGATGGTTGCAGTTGTGGCGTGCCGTTGGTGAATAAACAATTGATAAAACACAACAATGGTGGGAAGTAAGTATTTATATCAGAGGTAAAGACGTTAAGGTAGTAAGCTTCATCTCTTCTGCGGTTAATCTGGCCTAATTAGAGGACTCTATCGATGAGGATAGCTCTAAACCCCCTTAGAAGGGCAGAGAGACAGTCGGAGGAGAAACCTCCATCCCACCATAAACAGGCTCAAATTTCGCGGACGACTACTTGAGTTATCCTGACTACTCACATAATCTCCAGCACACTTACTACACTTACAATCTATCCAACACAGCAACCACACAACTTTATACAAGTCATCAAACTTGTTTTAGCTTTTTCTTCAATGATCTGAAAGGTAATTCCACCAATCGGGTGTTTAGTCCTCCAACCCACCAGCAGAGACACACACGGTCAACAGACAACACACCTCACGGAGCGCAAGTCCGAGGATCCCAACCGCACGCGCTTCTCAAAAACTACACGTAATCTAACACACCCCACGCCATACACAGACTTCACTGCAAACATTTATATCTTTTCAAGATGACTGAGACCTGCGTCTGTTAGTGTTATTTGCCATTGCTAAAGATTGGTAGCTCATCCAAGCTACGTCTTATAGCACCAATTTCTTTTACACCTCCTGCTACCTCTGTTGTATTCATATAATAACTCCTACCTACATGTTACATGTACAAACTAACCGGTCCTCCAACATTGATCTGCACCGGTATCCGTAGTGTATTGTTTAACTGAGCTGCTCTTTAATTACTTGTTACTATTATATTAATCTTATTGTATTTTATTTAAAGCTTCGTTGTTGGTTAGGGGCTCGTAAGTAAGCATTTCGTGGTTAGTTCAGAGCATGTGACTTAATTTTATTTTATTTTCATTCGGTTAAAGTTTCTGCCTACGGCTTAAGTATGGAACTGCTATGTCGCTGGCACTGGCTATGCTTGTTAAATCTTGATGGTTGCACGGAGGATTAGTTTTCATCCTTCTGGCAGTTTTACTTGTAGCCCACCACTATAGGCATACACTGTTTCCTTACCAATATATGGATGGATCCATAAATAATTACTGAGGGATAAATAGCACAGAATGACGAAGATATTGGAATAAAGTAGGCTAATGAATTTGAGGCTTATAAGTCGTACGTTAAAACTCCCAAAGCTCTCAATCCATGCATTTTAGTTGTTGTCAACTACTTTGATCCATTTCAAGCACAGTTTTGATTTGGACAGCGCCACCGTGCTGCTTTGAAACAAGCTGGGACTAGTTCTGATAATCAATCAATGTCGATTTCGTCGTGTTACTGAATCTCCATTTGGGTAGTAGACTACAATTAGCGGGAATGAATGTTACATAACGTTAAGGTGAGTGCTGCTCATAGATCATCTTGGCACTAGTTACTTGACTAGATGAACATCTTACATCGTTTATTATAACATTGTTGCATGTTAGTGTGTAGCCTACTCCGACAAAAGGCTCGACTTGTTTGATAATCAATTCCAATTGTGATTGTGTTCACGTGAATCTCTGTCGTATAGTGCGATGGTTAATGGCTCTGGCTGGAATAGTGAAGTGGTATGTACATCGATTAGTTGGGTCATATATCAACTGGTCAGAAACATTTAGTATGCCAATAATGTAGCCTAAATCAAAGAAGTTGGCCTCTTGTTTTGCTCGATCGTTAATGGCTACTGGCAACTCCAAAAGCCTGCACAGAGGTGTGAATATCAGGAGACTCATCATGTTTTGAAAAATAGGATGGTTACTGATAGGTCTCTACTGCCTGCTCCAAACCAAAGTGTACACAGTGTCTAGACAGAGATGAACCATGGTCCCAAAGATGGCCTTTTTATAGGCCAGTGGTTTCCAACGTACTTCCCGTTGCTGTGTGTGGAAATATTATTTTATTTCTGTTATATTTCCATTTAACTTACTATAAAATTATGTGTGTTGACTGTCGAGCGGGTAGGTGGTGTCTTGTCTGTTTAATTAACAAAATAACTAAACTATTGCTTTCAATTGGATGGCGCCCAGCCATGGCTGCACAGAACCTAATGTAATTACTTCTTTGTAGGTCTTACATGCCGTAAGACATAAACTTGGCCTGTTTGTGTCCTAAACATGGCGTTAGGAGTCCATAATTGCTTTTGGAAGAGTCAAAACATTGGCCTTTGAACGAGTCTTAAATGCCTGTTTTTAAAGGAGTCTAAATTGTGAGTCCTTAACATGCTGTTGTAGGGTCTATACATCCTGTTTTAGATTATGAAACTGGTGTTGTACGTCATAACTTTCTGTTGATAGGTCAACTTGCTGTGAAAGGAGTCCTATAAACATTGCCTGAAGTCCTTAGCTGTTTGGTAAACGAGTCCTATAACCATTGCCTGTTTGTAACCAGAGTCCGAATAAACATTGGCCCTTTTTGTAAAGGAGTCCCTATAAACATGGCCGTGTAAGGAGTTCCTAATAAACATTGGCTTGTTTGTAAGTAGCTATAAACATTGGCCTGTTTGTCGGGTCCTAACAAATTGGCCTGTTTAAGGGACTATATTAGAGTCTTTTGAGTCCAAACATTGGACCTGTTTGTATGGAGTCCTATAAAACATTGGCCTGTTTGTAAACGGAGTCCTATATAACATTGGCCTGTTTGTAAAGGCAGTCCTATAAACATTGGCCTGTTTGTAATAGGAGTCTCATAAACATTGGCCTGTGTTGTAACGGAAGTCTATAAACATTGGCGCTGTTTGATAAAGGAGTCCTACTAAACATTGTGCCCTGTTTGTAACGGAGTCCATACAAACAGGCCATGTTTATAGGACTCGCCTTTACAAACAGGCCAATGTTATAGTTTACAACAGACCATCTTAGGACATCCTGTTACAAACAGGCCAATGTTTATAGGACTCCTTTACAAACAGGCCAATGTTTATAGGACTCCCTTTAACAAACGGCCAATGTTTATAGGACTCCGTTACAAAACAGGCAATGTTTATTAGGACTCCTTTACAAACAGGCCAATGTTTATAGGACTCCGTTACAAAACAGGCCAATTGTTATCGGACTCCTTTACAAACAGGCCAATGTTTATTGGACTCCGTTTACAAACAGGCCAATGTTATAGACTCCGTTAACAAAAACAGGCCAATGTTTAATAGGACTCCGTTACAAAAGGCCAATGATTTATAGGGAACTCCTTTACAAACAGGCCAATGTTATAGGACTCCTGTTACAAACAGGCCAATGTTTATAGGACTCCTTTACAAACAGGCCAAATGTTTATAGGACTCCTTACAAACAGGCCAATGTTATAGGACTCCCTTTTACAAACAGGCCAATGTTTATAGGACTCCTTTACACAAACAGGCAATGTTTTATAGGACTCCGTTACAAACAGGCCAAATGTTTATAGGACTCCTTTAACAACAGGCAATGTTTATAGGACTCCTTTACAAACAGGCCAATGTTTATAGGACTCCGTTAACAAACAGGCCAATGTTTATAGGACTCCTTACAAACAGGCCAATGTTTAAAGGACTCCGTTACAAACAGGCCAATGTTTATAGGACTCCTTTACAAACAGGCCAATGTTTATAGGACTCCCTTTACAAACAGGCCAATGTTTATAGGACTCCGTTACAAACAGGCCAATGTT
>NC_036875.1:12645593-12668890 GCF_002910315.2 Salvelinus sp. IW2-2015 | reverse complement strand
GTTAAAAACAACCAATTTTTATTAGGACTCCTTTAACAAACAGAGCCAATGTTATAGGACTCCTTACAAACAGGCCCAAGTTTATAGGACTCGTACAAACAGGCCAATGTTTATAGGACTCCTTTACAAACAGGCCAATGTTTATAGGACTCCTTTACAAACAGGCCAATGTTTATAGGACTCCGTTACAAACAGGCCAATGTTATAAGACTCCTTACAAACAGGCAAATGTTTATAGGGACTCTTTACAAACAGGCCAATGTTTTATAGGACTCCTTTACAAACAGGCCAATGTTTATAGGATCTCCATACAACAGGCCAATGTGTTATAGGACTCCTTTACAAACAGGCCAATTTATAGGACTCCTTTACAAACAGGCCAATGTTATAGGACTCCTTACAAACAGGCCAATGTTTATGGACCCGTTCAAACAGGCCAATGTTTATGACTCCTTTACAAACAGGCCAATTTTTATAGGACTCCTTTACAAACAGGCCACCATGTTTATAGGACTTCCTTTACAAAACAGGCCAGTTTATAGGACTCCGTTACAAACAGGCCAATGTTTTAATTAGACCTATGTTACGGTTCTGTGCAGCCATGGCTGCGCCATCCAATTGAAAGCAATAGTTAGTTATTTTGTTAATTAAACAGACAAGACACACCTACCGATCCACAGTCAACACACATATATTTAGAGATATAATAGGAATATACAGAAATAGAGAATAATTTATAAATGAATTTCGTCGAAGAACAGAAATGACGAACCATGCCATGAATACAAAAACTGGGCCATATAAAAAGGCCATTCCTTGGGATCCATGGTTCATCTCTGTCCTATGTACACTTTGTGTACACTCTTGTGTTTTGGGAGCAGGCGATAGGAGACCTATCTTCATCGTAATCGCAATCTATTTTCAAAAGCATGTGGTTGATCTCCTGTTCATATTTCACAACCTCTGCAGGCTTTTGGAGTTGCATAGGCCTACACGATCGAGCAAAACAAGAGGCCAACTCTTTGATTTATGGCTACATTATTGCATACTAAATGTTTCTGATTCAGTGATTATGACTCAACTAATCGGATGTAGCCATACCACTTCCCTTATCTTGCCCAGCCGCAGAAGTCCATTTTAACCAGTAAGTCGACCTATACAGACAGTGTGTAGATTTGACTTCCAAATTTGAAAGCATCAAGAAATCATCAATTGCATTTAAGCTGTATTGTGTGCCATTACTTAAACATATTTCGAAACATGGTCAGACACGCCCTTAAGTACGTAGGCATTCATTATCCTTAGGCCCCCCAACGTTGTGTCAGCTAATGATCTCAAATAATACAATAAAAATCGGTGAGGTTTCTTTGAGGGCTGCTCCATGTGGCCAATGTCTATGCTACCCTATGTATATCATTGGGCCAAGATGTGGTTATAATAAACTAGTCAAGATGTTTTCAAACTAGTCAAGATCAACTAGTTAAGTGCCTACCATGATTTTTATTTTTTAGAGCCCTGATGATCTGTAATGAGCATGATGCCAACCCTCAAACTCTACTTCTCCCCTTACATCAGCACCATTAAAAGCAGTTTTGCATTGTCCCCAATGAATATAACCTAATTTGTAGTCTATCAATCAGCTGATGTCATTTATTAGTACAAAATCCTCTAACCTATAAAATAGCCGAATTGGATTAAAGAAGATCAATGATTCAGTGACTTATAAACAGGAAATGTCAGATGCTTAAAATGTTGAAATATTAATCAGTGGATATGATCAAGGACTAGGTCCCGTTCCCTCTGTGCGTACGCCTAGTCCTTGCCAATAAAGTGTTCAACGCTACGGGTAAACGTCTGAGTCAACATTGCCTTGAGCCGGCAATGGGACAGCTTACCCCTGTAATGCCCTGCCTCAAATACATCACTACTGACTGGGTGCTGAAGGATAACAGCCGTACTTATGCGAAGTTTAAAATGACCCGCTTTGACAACAACATAATTGCTACGAAATGTAAAAAATTGGTGTGCCAGAGTGGGAGTCTTAGTTGCTGGAGTTTGCCTTTACTATATGTGGCCGGTGGCTAACCAGTGTAACGTATATTTCTAACGATAAGCTCTATTCGTTACTAATTGTCTGTGGACCCTCTAAGCCTACTTTATTCCATAATCTTCGTTCAGTCTGTGCTATTTATTCCTCGGGAGTAATGTATTTTCATGGATGTTCATACATGCTCATCCATTTCCAATTTCCGTGGCTTATTTTTACAGAAGTACAATTACATGGGTGGTTTATTATGCATGTACCGTGGAAGCGGCTATGCTCATGTTTAAACTTGCCAGTAGTAAGGTAAATAACTTAGCGCTACGATCAGCAATCCACACAATCACAGAGTGAATGATTCATCCTTCCGATCGTTAATCGCACTCATGTGAGTGCTCACCCTAATGCCGAAGGAGAGCAGTCAGCATGAAGCCTTGTCGAAAGGAGTCCTATAAACATTGGCCTGTTTGTAACGGAGTCCTATAAACATTGGCCTGTTTGTAACGGAGTCCTATAAACATTGGCCTGTTTGTAACGGAGTCCTATAAACATTGGCCAAACACGTTTCCAGGCAAAAAATACCGTAAATCCTGCGTGAAACCAGTATATCACTAAAAGGAAATTATCTCAATTTTCACACTTTCATAGTATTATTCCAACCTCATAGTGTGAAAATATATACTGTATTAAACACAGAAAATCACGTTTTTGACTGCACTGGGTTTTTAATTATTCCTCCTCATCAACCTATTAGGCAGCAGTCATCAATAAGTCACGCATCATTACCCTGAGACAAACAGAAGCTAATCACAAGTGGTCAGTAACATTGTGATAGAAAATGCCCTGCACCTTTTGTCTCTCACTTGTTATCTCCTCTTTACTTCCTTCCCTCTCTCCCCCAACTCTCCCCTCTTTATCTCTCTGAACTATTGAGCCCAGGGCTCAAAAACACAGACAAAACCAGTTGAAAGCAATTATCATGGCAAGTGCTATCCCGTCTGCAAGCTCCATTTTTCTCTCTCTCTCTCACACTGCCATGTGTATTTGTGTATTTCGTTATTGTTCCATTACGTTGCAGTAATATGACGCATCTGATTATATGCATTACCGGCTCCATTTCGACGTGTCATTTTCTCACTTGAAAGTATGAAATAAGGGCTCTRAAGTGCGACCAATTTGGTCACATATGCAACAAAGTATTTTGCTGTGTGACCTGTTTTATTTTGGGAGCACCAGTACAATTAAAATAACATTTAAAAAATGATAAATGAGTAATGATATTTTCCCTCAACGCTTCTCAAACAAGACAGGCTGACACCTGCAGATGCTTGCCTCCAGTTCCTGTGCCACACACCAAAACCCACCCCCCGGATCTCAAGCAGGCAGCACACAGTTCCTCCATGCTGTTTATTCTCTCAGCATGCTGTCAATTCATGCACGCAACATATTATTGCAAAACAAGAACGATGCGGCTTTCCACATTGCTTCTAAATATGAAGCCACAAGTTTTCTCTATTATACTATTAGTTTGTGTATCTTGCTCTCCGTGAAACGCAAGTTAGTTTAAGGAAGCTGGCATGTGCCTAAAATAATGCTAATCACTAATGCTAATTKCTTATTAGCTAGCTAAATTCCATTTAGCTAAATGCACTAGCTAGGGCAAAGCAAACGTTAGTGCTAACACTGGTTGCTACTACTGGTGGTTTGATTTGATTTGATGTAGATCCCCATAAGGGAAACTCATGTATTATAATATATTCCCAGGGGCGGCAAGTAGCCTGGAGGGTAGGAGCATCGGGCCAGAAATCGAAAGGTTGCTGGATCGAATCCCTGAGCTGACAAAGTTCAAATCTGTCGTTCTGCCCCTGAGCAAGGGGGCTGCCCCTGTCAAGTTGGCTGGATGTCTTTTGGGTGGTGGACAGTTTTTGATACACATAGGAAACTATGCAAACATTTGTGCCATCAAATGCAAACATTTGATGGCACAGCTATAAGTACGTAGGATTCATATAGGCCCAACGTAGGCTATATCTCAATAATACAAAATAAAAGACATGTTTCTGGTGCTTCTAAATGTTGTGTGGTGCTACCAATGATTTTTATTTTATTTAGAGCCCTGTGTACAAACATACTTCACTCACACATAAGGTTGTGCATAATATACTACATCAGCTGTGTAATTATTAGTCAATCAATAAACCATTGATAGCGAGTCATGCTTGGTGTTCATGTAACATGTAATATATTCAGAGGTAGGCTTCTATGTAGCGTTGCAGTCTTGCAATAAAGTCGACTAGGTGAAACGTCTGTCGATATGCCCTTGAGCAAAGGAACTTTACCCTAATTGCTCCTGTAAGTCACTCTGGATAACAGCGTCTGTTAAATGACTAAAATGTACAAAYGTAAAAAATATTCAGAGGTAGTCTGCTATGTGGCGGTGGGGTCATGTAATATATTCAGAAGTAGGCTTCTATGTGGCGGTGGGGTGTTCATACAGTCATTCAGTCTGCATTAGCATCCATCATGTTTATAAGCACTATAACTAGGGAATACAGATCAACACACTAATTCTCTCCTGTCTATGCTGATTACCTCTCCAGGAGAGAGAATGAGCGGGCCCCATTYCTCGCCACCCCACTTCCACTTACCCGGGAGACGCAGGATTATTAGATAGGAGACAAATGAGATGGAAGACAATTCAAAAAGGATTTTGACCTCTTGGGTGTGCTGGGGGAGGGGAATGGTAAACCGGGAGAGGCAGGAGAGGGCGTCTGTGTTTGAGAGAATGGGGGAAGATTATATTTGACTTCACGCTTTCACCAGCTTTGCTGCAAGAAGTGTTTCAGCCACATAATCTTCATCAGACGTTTTTTTTTTTTTGATTTTGGAGTGCCGTCATTTCCCAGTGTTCTTGAACTTGGGATTTCATTTGAAGTCATTGTCATATATGGCAGAGCACCCAGCTAATAAAGCGAGATAGCACACCTGTTACCCACTCCACGGGCAGGAGAGGAAGTGTGTGAGAGAACGGGGGAAGATTATATTTGACTTCACACTTTCCCGAGGATTTGCTGCCAGAAGTCTATCAGCAGCATAATCTAAAGAGGAAAGTTGAGTGAGGTTGCATGTCACAATGACATGTGTAAGTATTCTGTCAGTTCTTATAGCTGGCAAGGATAATTATTGACATCTGATTCCCAGCAGTATATGGAGAAAACTCAGATAATGGACATCTACAAAATCAACTACTTAAATTAGCAGTTCCTCAAGGTTCAACTGTTGCCSCTTTAATATTTCTCCTGATCGTTACACAAAAGGACATTTCTTTCTAAAATGAACCCCAAGAGCCCTAATCAAAGTGAAGTTAAGTACTCCAACTTGTATAACTCACTGAGCCTTCTAACTATAAGAAAAACTATACTGAAATCAAAGCCCTTGGCTGTGGAGAAACATGACTCAGTCCCCACTCAGGCAATCAGCTGTTAGGAGGCGGCCATTTCAGACAACCCCATTAGACTCACGATGGTGCCCAGACGACCTCTTTCATTTACACACCATTTGCATAATTTAAATGTCACTGGAAATCAAGAACTTTAGGAGCGGAGAAACAGAAACAAGGGAGGGTGAGAAAATAAAAAGGTTGGCACAGGTCTCGGAGGGTGACTGTGTAATGGGGTGAAAGTCAAAGGCTTTGTTTGACTCAGACAGCTTGACGAGGCGCCGTCACCGCGGCTCATAATTATCAATCAATCAGGAGGAGGCGTGGGTTGAACTGACCGCCAGCTGGCTGGGCAGCCAAGGAGCTTCTGGGGGAACAAATATAAGTAATGAAGTAAATAGATGGAGGGAGGGAGAGATTTAATTGAAGATGTTGTTTCTCTAACCATCTCGGCCACATGCCTCATGACCTCCCATCTGTTTCTGTAACAGTCTCAGTTTCTCCTGCGGAGAGGAGAATGAGAGGAGCGGGCCATTTTGGATTACTAGTCATGGACTGATAAAGAAACTGTATGTAGCATGGGGAGATCGATCTGCCAATTTGCAAGTAGAGCGTCAAAGAGGATACAGGCTGAGTGTGTGATATTCAGGTGTCACACAAGTGATTCTCAGTTATCTGTCATATGATTCCCAGATGACTACCAGTCAACACTCAGGTGATCTGTGGGTATTGCAGGGGTAAAGCACTGCATCATAGGAGTGGTTACAGAGCTAACCAAGGGTTCAGTGGCTGGCTCGGGAATCACCATCCATGTCTTTGTCTATGTGTGCTAGAGGTCTTCAGGGKTCCAAAAAGTTGGCCCAGGACCCGAACGGACCCAAGGACAATCAGACCTGACCGGAATGGACCCGATATGAAAAAAAAAGGGTACCCGGTCTCGAACAGACCCGAGAATAATCAGACCCGAACCGGTTGGACCCGAGTGACAATATTTTTTATGTTTATCAGCCAAGTTGCTGTCCTGGTTAATGAATAGGTCTTTATACTGTATGTTGGCTAGGACTTCTATAAGTCAATAAATTCACCTTATTGGTGTAAAAATAAATATGCTATAGGCTATGCTGTGGTCGGGTCCATTTGGGTCCACATGGCTCTTTAAGCTGTAGTTACATAGACCCGTAAYCCGATGACATTCAAACAGAACAGAAGTTAGAATTTCAATCGGACTCGGGACTCTGGTATATCGGGTCCACCTGGACCTGTGAAGACCTCTAGTGTGTGCATAACTTATGCTACTGTGGAGTGACACGTGATACCCCACAGTTATTCCAGAGGAGTAAGAGGAATAAAGATATTTTTAAGTGATTTTGCCACCTGTGAACTCAGAAAAAATTAAATGCATATTTTGTCTCCTCTGTGTGTGTGAGTGTGTGTGTGTGTGTATGTGCTGTGTACAATCCAAACACTTAAAAAAATGTAACCCTTATTTAACTAGACAAGTCAGTTAAGAACAAATTCTTATTTACAATGACGGCCTACCTGGCCAAACCCGGACGACGCTGGGCCAATTGTGCACCGCCCTACAGGACTCCCAATCAAGGCCGGATGTGATGCAGCCTGGATTCAAACCAGGGACTGCAGTGATGCCGATTGCACTGAGATGCAGTGCCTTAGACCGCTGCGCCACTCGGGAGCCCAACAGACTAAACAGAATATGTCATCACAAGTAAAAACCTACTGAAAACCTGCTGTTAGCTATTTTTTTATGGAATAGACCCAGACACAGTGACGTGAAAGGACATCAATAAACGTACACACACTCCAAACACTCAGACACATTAATTGGCAAACCTTCATAAAAGCCCTACTTCAGAGCGAAAAGCTTTCATCCATGTGCATTAGGAGAGCAAAGGCTATCTCTCCTCCCAAGAGTATTGCGTCCCCTTTATTCAGCTCAGCGGTGTGAGATTCTAATTGGCTCTTGAGATGCCTGGAATTCAGTGTCTCAGCCAGGCACCGAGAAGCACAGAGAATAACTTTATACAGGATAATCTCTGGCGACCAGCGTACTTCTCGGAATCTAGGGGGTGGATCATGATCATGAATTTCTCAGATGTTGTAGGTCTGGGTGCAAGTCCCAAAAACCTTCCATTACAAAACAAACGTTAAATTAAGAAAGCTTATTCTCACAGTGTAAAATATCTCAGGAAAGTCAAGWAGAGGAGAGGAGAGGCGAGTATGAAGGGGTTGAGAGGGGAGGAGAGACAGTGACAAGCAGAGGGTAAATAGAAGCTCATTTTGTTTTGATAGAATCACTTCTTACCTCTACTTCTTAGAGATCAAAACTAAAGAAGGTAACTCCTCCAAGGCAATACTGCTRCAACAACTCTGTCACTCACCAGCCTGGTGAATAACAATGCTAGGGACTTTAATAAAGGAAATCGGAGGAAAATGCTCCCGAATTTGTACCAACACATCTCCTGTGCTACACACTGCGATAACACGCTTAATCATTGCTACTCTCCCTTCCGGGACGGCTACAAGGCCCTCCCCTACCCTCCCTTCTGCAAATCAGATCACAACTCGATGCTACAGGCAGAAACTTAAACTGGAAGCATGCATGGTAAGGACTATGCAACATTGGTCCGACAAATAAATGTTCTGGGTCGCCTCTGGGAATAGTATCAACGTATGCACCGACTTTGTGACTGGGTACATCAGGCAGTGCATAGAGTTTGTTGTTCCTACTGTGACGGTTAGAACTTATACAAACCAAAAACCCTGTATAGATGGCAGGATTCACACAAAACTGAAAGCGTGAACCACTGCATTTAATCACAGCAAGGTGACTGGGAACATGGACGTGTACAACCAAACTAGCAATTAGTGCTGATCGATTAGTGCTTTTTGAGGTCGGTTCAGTTTCAGTTTGATTATTTTAAAAATATTTACGGTTTTCTATTTAGGTTTCGATAAAAAAAAATACATTAAATGCACTATGCATTTAGTGAGTTGAATGCTGTAACAACACAGAATAAAACAATTAACAAAAGTCCCATGATGGTAGTGACTGCCCATTACTGCTTATCACTTAATAACCATAATTTATTCACATTACTCTACTTTAACAAAATATTTCAGTTGTTGTGTATATTATATTTATTTTATTTGATTACTTTATTATTTAATTCCAAGTCATAATCTCATCTCTTTAGAGCTGCTGCCTACGCTGTTTGACAAAAATCACTATTTTGCAGTTCTTCAAAGAAAATAAGGCATCATTTTATTACTCCTGAATACCAAATATCAATCACTTAGATCATGTATTTTCAAGTTGAGATACTGTACCTTGCGAAGCAAGAGCTGCTCTCTATATCYCCTCACAATTACGCATTCTTCAGTCTCTTCCGTAGCAGGCGTAAAATAACACAGACCGGACAAGCAGATGTGCAATGGATTATGGTCATTGTAGTTTTCTTTTTTAGCAAAATTGACACACCACTACATTTTTTMTTTTTTTTACATGTATATTCTACCCACATTTTACATACATGGCACTTTTTTTCTACAGTACTGTACATAGCAAGAATAAAGTAATGTGATATTTTGATATACATTACATCTAGGTAGATACCGTACAGCCAGGGGCGCTGCCAGGGATTTTGTGCCCCATGAAAAGATATCACATTGGGCCCCACATCCACAGGCCACAACCAACCCTGCCCAATTGCTGTAACGACACACCTCCAAAACCAAATCGACCAGTTCAAAGTTTTAAATGACTCAACCTTTGCAGGCTTGCAACTCTCGTGTAGTCCAATATTTACTGTACAATATTTACTGACAGTAAGCTGTGAAAATATAACACTGTGCAGACATGCATGCAACAGGGGCAGGGACAACTGATTTAGTATGAATAGCTTGCTAAAAGTTTGCCTGCATTGATTAAATATCAGCTAAAAGGGGAGCAAAATGTAAATACTCAGAAYTTTCTGTGAAGATATTAAGTTAAAACTTCTTATGGATAGGGGGCAGCATTTTCACGTTTGGATGAAAAGCGTGCCCAGAGTAAAYGGCCTGCCAGTCAGTCCCAGTTGCTAATATATGCAACGATGTAGATATATATATGCTAAAATATGCTAATTGATAAAAATAAAAATAAAATCGTTTTTTTTAATAGTTTTTTAATAGTTTTTTTAATCAATTAGCATATTTAAATGTAACCATATTATTTGTTGTAATATTTGTTCTGTCTTTTCTGCAGGATGAAACTGGAATTGCAACCAGCTTTATATGGCTTGTTTTAGAAAGGGTGATATTTTGAAAAAAGTTCACTTTTCCATTAACTGAAAGTGAGAGGTTGTAATCTGGATAAAGAGAAAAAGTCAATTTTTGAACAAGGGATGAGACATTCTTACTGGAGAACCAGTTTGGGTTTAAGTATAACTTTTTTATGACTGATGTTTTTAGTGAAAGGTTTAATGCTTTAATGTTTAATAATTTTAGCTCCCTCCCGAACTCATATTCATTATATAAATGACAACAAAAAAATTGTTTGGCTTGCCATTCCAAATAAAGTGAAATATGTTTGCTCAAATAATTTAAAAGACAAATCATTCGGCGTGGGCAAGGCCRTAAGTAAATAGGTCAACTGGGATATGAGTAAAAGATTACGGCATTTTTCCACAAATAGAGAGATATTTAACTTTCCATGGTAGCAAGACTGTATCTATTTTTGCTAAATTTCTGGAGCTGCCCCTCAGTTCCCGGAGCTGCCCCTCATTTCTGTAACAATGTGTTGTAGTAAGTTCCTTTATTACTTTAGGGATATAAAAACCAAGTATGTCCACTTCACCGTCTGTCAGGTTCGTCTTCCTCCTCGTCTGAGGAGGAGTAGTTGGAAGGATCGGAGGACCAATATGCAGCGTGGTAAGTGTTCATCTTGATATTTATTAACACAGAGAACACTTAACGAAACTATACAAAAATAACAAACAACGAACGTGAAGCTAATGAATAATAGTGCTGACACAAAAACACTACACTTAGACAATCACCCACAACCCACAATGACAAAACAGGCTACCTAAATATGGTTCCCAATCAGAGACAACGACGAACCTGTCTGATTTAGAACCATATCAGGCCAAACACAGAAACAGACAAACTAGACATACACCATAGATGCCCACTCAGATCACACCCTGACCAAACAAAACATAGAAACATAAATCAAACTATAGTCAGGGCGTGACAGTACCCCCCCCCCCCCTCCCCAAGGGCGGACTCCGGCCGCAAAACCTAACCTATAGGGGAGGGTCTGGGTGGGCATCTATCCGCGGTGGCGGCTCTGGCGCGGGACGTGAACCCACTCTACCATAGTCATTACCGCTTTAGTGGCCTCTTGGAACGGCGACCCTCGCCGCATCCCTACTAAAGGGGCAGCTCCGGACAGAGGGGCAGCTCCGGACAGAGGGGCGCTCCGGACAGAGGGGCAGCTCCGGACAGAGGGGCAGCTCCGGACAGAGGGGCAGCTCGACGGACAGAGGGGGCAGCTCCGGACAGAGGGGCAGCTCCGGACAGAGGGGCAGCTCCGGGAACTGAGGGGCAGCTCCGGACTGAGGGGAGCTCCGGACTGAGGGGCAGTCCGGACTGAGGGCAGCTCCGGACTGAGGGGCAGCTCCGGACTGAAGGGGCAGCTCCGGACTGAAGGGCAGCTCCTGGCTGACAGACGGCTCTGGCGGCTCTGGCTGACGGACGGCTCTGGCGGCTCTGCTGACGGACGGCTCTGGCGGCTCCTGACTGACGGACGGCTCTTGCGGGCTCCTGGCTGCGGACGGTTCTGGCGGCTCCTGACTGACGGCCGGCTCTAGCGGTCCTGACTGACGGACGGCTCTAGCGGCTAGGACAGACGGGCGGCTCTAGCGGCTCAGACGGCGCTGGACAGACGGGCGCTCAGACGGAGCTGGACAGACGGCCGGCTCAGACGGCGCTGGACAGACGGCGGCTCAGGCGGCGCTGGACAGACGGGCGGCTCAGGCGGCGCTGGACAGACAGGCGCACTGTAGGGAGGAGACGGAGAGCAGCCTGGTGCGTCTCTCGCAGACGGAGAGACAGACGGAGAGACAGCCTGCCACAGGACCCACCAGACTGGGAACCTAAGGAGGCTTGGTGTTTGGAGGAGACACCTGAAGGACCGGCTGTGGGAGAGCACTGGAGCTCTGGTACGCAGCCTTGGCACACTGCGCCACGGCTGGATAACTACTCTAGCCCGGACCCTCCAGAGTGCAGGCACAGGTTGAACTGGGCTGTGGGTGAGCACTGGAGATCTAGTGCCTACTACGCGCACCTCTACCTTGGGCTCCACTCCCACATTCGCCCGGCACGAGCGGAGCGCAGGCATAGGACGCACTGCACCCTCCCAGCGCATACAAAGCAAACTATGGTCAGGGCGTGAGACCATTTTWTTGGTAAACTACATGGTAATGTAAAAGTTATCAAGACGACTAGCTTGATTAAGCCTCTTCCATGTACAGTATATCTCACTAAGTCTGTATACAGCGGCTCATTATCGGCTCACTTTGCAAGTTGGTAGTTGTCGAATAAAACAAAGGAAAGCCATATCGAACCATTTCGTTCAGTTCATTAGATCCGTTTGCCAAATAAAAATTTGGCGTACACATTATAGGCTCGCTTATTCGCATTCCTACAATCCCTATAGAGGAAAGGCATTCATTCAGTTCATTAGATCAGAATGTCAGTAAAACGAGAGAAAGAAATGGAAAACAAGAACCATTCTTAATGTTCATTACTTGCACTTTGCTTATTTGGTGTATCATACACTGAGGATACAAAACATGGTGGACACCTGCTCTTTCTATGACATAGACTGACCAGGTGAATCCAGGTGTTAAATCCACTTCAATCAGTGGAGATGAAGGGGAGGACACAGGTTAAATAAGTATTCATAAGCTTTAATAAGACAATTGAGACATGGAWTGTGTACGTGTGCCATTCAGAGGGTGAATGGGCAAAACAAAATATTGAAATGCTTTTGAACAGGGGGATTGGTAGAAGGTGCCAGGCACACCGGTTTGTTTCAAGAACTGCAAAGCTACTGTGTTTTTCACGCTCAACAGTTTCTCAATCAGCTGTCTATCGGTGTCTCTGACAAGTGTGTTATAACACCCCCATACAGGTGTTAGATCATAACAGATGTGTTATAACACCCCCCATATAGGTGTTAGATATCATCAGATGTGTTATAACACCCCAATATAGGTGTTAAAAATACAATACATTACGAATAGTATGTGGGCACCTTCTCATTGAACATCTCATTCCAAAATCATGGGYATTAATATGGAGTTTGTCCCCCCTTTGCTGCTATAACAGACTCCACTCTTCTGGGAAGACTTTCCACTAGATGCTAGAACATTGCTGCAGGGACTTGCTTCCATTCAGCCACAAGAGCATTAGTGAGGTCAGGCACTGATGGTGGGCGATTAGGCCTGGCTCGCAGTCAGTGTTCCATGGGATTGAGGTCAGGGCTCTGTGCAGGCCAGTCAAGTTTATTACACCACAGGAGGTTGGTGGCACCTTAATTGGGGAGAACGGGCTCATGGTAATGACTGGAGCGGAATAGGTGGAACGGTATCAACTACATCAAAGACATGGTTTMCAGGTGTTTGATGCCATTSCATGTGCGCCGTTCCGGCCATTATTATGAGCTKTTCTCCCCTCAGCAGCCTCCTGTGTTCCACACTAATCTCGACAAACCATTTCTGTATGGACCTCGCTGTTCCTAATGTTTTGTACACTCCGTGTATATGTAAATATACATTCCAGACTCTGATATTGCTGGTTCTGATATTTCTTCATCTYTTGTTTGTTTTTTGATATTTTTTGTATTTTTTGGGGGTTTATTGCATTGCTAGATATTACTGCATTGTTGGAGTGAGAAACATAAGCAGTTTCCTGCACCTGCACTAACATCTGTTATGCAAATCTGTGTACACAACCAATAAGCTTTGATTTGATTAGATGTTGTTACTGAAATCCACACAAACAACTGAAGAGCATCTGCATGATGTGAAAATTCACTGACCAAAACACACACTGGCGTCATRACATAAGTAATCAGTGCCATCACAGAAAATGTACTATATGATGGTGATGGGAATGATCATGCCCGGACATTTTACATTTTGCAACCCATGTACTTCCCACCTGGGTGGCTAGTGGAAATCTATTAAAAACACCTTCCTTCCCCCTGCTCTGCAATTCCCCCTCGTCACACAGACTGCAGTTATCACCAGGAAAGGTAATTCAATTCCTCAGGTTTAAACGACTTTAATGGCAATTACTAGGCAAAGGTTGAGGACTGTCTGGCTCTCTGTGATATGGGAATGGAGGGAGACAGAAATAGCGAGAAAGAAAGAGTTGTCTGCCAGAGGGTTTTCCATCCCTTTAATCCTACACATGGGGTATCAGTGAGTGTTAAACATCACTCACACACAAGGTGACCGTTCGGACAGGGCTGACGAACACTACACAAAAACATTGAGCTGGAATGCCACTAAGTAAGACCGTAACTGAGCTATTGGGTTGAACGCAAAATGGCTACGACAAAGCCAGCATTTTACCTTTYTGGGGACTGTAGTGTTTGGAGATTACTGGTAGATTTGAGAGAAAAATGGCCACCCAATACAGACCAGGTGGATTATGGGTGTTGTAGTGTTCTAGGGTCTGACTCTTGGTCTAAATGTTCAACATTGGAGCCTTGAGACACACCATGACTCAAAGGAAGTTTCTCTGTCACGGCCTAAAAGGGATTAAATGTAGCATTTTAGTGGCCATTAAGGAGGCCATCACACTCGTACCCCTAAACCRTTAGCATTTTAAAGAGTGTGCACAAAGTAGCTTTATAATGTAAAGATACTGTTACCTAGATTAACATTTCAGAGGGATTTCTGGTGGATTTTCAGTGGAATCTAAAAGTGTTGTCTGTTTCTCAAGGTTTATTGATCCTGTGTGATGAGATGTGGCGGTGGTGAGCAGCTGGTTGTGACTCGATTCAAGTCCCTGCCTTCCAGAAGTGTATTTCACTTTCAGATATAACTTACTGCTGTTCAAACACAGCCATAACTCCTGTGAACATTGTGCATTATCAACAATTAACCTCATGTGTGTAAATGGAGGTTTTATACCACCTTCAATGTGACAGTTCCCTTGACCTGTTAATTGAAAACTGACATCCACTATTCTCGGTAAGTGAGATGGGTTGAATGACATACCTCTTATCTTATTATCTGCTTTCATACCGAGGGTAACCTTGAAGGAATATAAGTAGCTACCCACTGGGCACAGACGTCCTTTCAACGTCTAGTTTTGATTTACATTTGGTTGAGTTGCCAACTAATGTGAATTCAACGTGAAATCAACACAAAATGTCACCATGTCATTGGATCACGATTAATCGTAAATTCATAATTTGCTCAAACTGAGCTGTAATTGAAGATTTTTTACACAAAAATAATTACAAGAATATTGCAGTTTAGATTTTGTCTGAAGTAACGCTGAGCAAAATCAGGTAAATCGATAAACTTGTCTTGTCATCGCATTGTTGTTTTTAACTGTATAGATTATGTATTTTTTTTTTTTGTGGATTCTGAACGTTTTCAGACAATGCAATGAAAAAATTGTGCACTAAAATTCCAAAAAGCTAACTTCAGTTAACTGATTAACTCTAACAGCGCAGCTCTTTCCAGACACTCAATCTCATTCTAACGTAGAAGAGTAGTTAAGTGTTCAATGCATAAAATAGCTCTATATTAAAAAATKTAAAAAAGATAAATAAGGAGACATGGAGGGTTAACTTCTCTGTTCTTTTCACTGGACTTCTTCCAACGGTCACTGACCAACATATGAAGAAGAGAGGCATGAGTCTGCAGCAGTAACACTCAAGAATGGATGGCTCAGAAATAAGAACTAATTATTTTTAACACAATTTAATTATWATACTCAAGTAGGCTGTTACCTTTTTAGAGAATGGCATTACAGAATTTTCAATTCCATATGTGAAAACATTACTAATGGAATAAGTTAACACCACCTTTTCACGTGTGCCGAATACCCCTATTTCACCACCACATGTGAACTTGCAATTTTACATGTGAAAGTTAGATATTTGTACATGTGAAGGTTTATTACATGTGAAAATGCAAAGGAGATGTACACTAGAATGGTTTGCAATTCCACATTTGAAAGTTTTTAACATGCGAAACCGCAACATTTCACATGTGTAACTGCATTTCACATCTGAGGTAAAAACATGTTTTTCTACTCATGTGAAAAGGTGGAGTAAACATATGAACTCTAAACATCTATTTCACATATGACAATTGTGATTTTCACATGTGAAAATGCAAATTTTATGTGTTTTTTTTGTAAGGGAACTTATAATGAAAGCTTTACAACACTATCATTCATACCTTCTTCTTAGATGGGGCTTCAAAGGTTAGGACGTTTTTCATTGTCACAGAAAAAATAAATATTCATGAGTCGAAATGGGAAAGACCTTCAAAATATCTTCCCAAAGGATCTCTCTGTTTCTCTCTTTTTCAAATATTCACACAGGAAGACCTTCACAACACACAAAAACAGATCCTTCCAAAGCATCCCTTTCCCTCTCTCTTCTTCAAGCACTCAAACAATATGTACAAAGTGTTTGAATTAGCTTTTTTCTGTTTCATAGCACCTGAAGATTGCCCCACAGGACAAGAGAGTCGTGAGATARGCCAGTTAATAACACTGTAGTATCGGCTGTTTTGATCATTTCGGATGTTTTCAAACTTTGCTCCAATATTTTATTGGTGTCTGCATACAATTTACTGAAGAAAGAGAAACAAAAATAGATGGAGAGGCCAGAAAACTTTAGACATTTTCCAAAACTACAAAATATCAGATKTCAGAACAGAATAGTCTTTCACACCAATATTTTTCCTGAATTACCCCTTCATAAGCCTGTTATGGCTAGGGTAATATTGGGTGAGACGAACCAGGTTTTAATCCCTGCTAGGGTGTTACTCACTTCTGCCATTCACTACAGTATCTATGACTGATTCTTCCCTATGCCCTATCCACCTCTATTGCCTGGAAGGCTTAAGGGAAGATGAATGAACCCTTTTAGCCAGACTCTGCACAAACTCCACCATGCTCCCACATTCTGCACAGCATACACCTACACAATACATCTGTCATATTCAGGGCAGACAGGGTCATGCAGAAAATGTGTGAATGGCTCACCCAGAGCGTTTTGAAAGATGAGGAAATGTTGATGTTTGCGACATTCAGCATTGTGGTGAATGCTTTTACTGAACTCTGAGTATAGTTTGGGAACTTTGACGGTGAACCTTGGGACATGTAGATTTATTCTGTCTAACTTGAATTCATTTGGGCATACTCTGGCCTTGAAGTAGAATGCATCTCATCGAGCCACGAGATGTCAAACAGAAAGGATGATGCTTTTAATGGCAAGGTCCTGTGTGTGTGTGTGTGTGTGTGTGGTGTGTGTGTGTGTGTGTGGTGTGTGTGTGTGTGTGGTTGTGTGTTGTGTGTGGTGTGTGTGTGTGTGTGTGTGTGTGTGGTGTGTGGTGTGTGTGTGTTGTGTGTGTGGTGGTGTGTGTGTGGTGTGTGTGTGTGTGTGTGTGTGTGTGTGGTGTGTGTGTGTGTGTGTGTGTGTGTGTGTGTTGGGGTGTGTGTGTGTATACGTGTGTGTATATGTTTGTGTGTGTGTGTTACCACACATAGAGTACTTACCTCTCCCTGTTGAATTTAAGCGAGTGCAGGATGGCTGGGCGTCTCTGGCGAAGGTTCCACAGATGTAGCGTGTCGTCTGCACATGCCGTAACCAGCGCCCCCTGAAGGTGAGACAAACAAACAGAACACAGACAGTCAGTACACTTGATTGGKGTCAATTCGAATTGAAGGCATTCAATTCAGGAAGTAAACAGTCGCTCTGGATAAGAGCGTCTGCTAAATGACTTAAATGTAAATGTAAATGTAAACAGAAATAATAACTAAATTATGGGGGAAAAAATTGTTTTTTAATGACTTCTCAATAAACTGAAAAGTAGACAGTATTTATTTCAAAAACATTTTTCAATTTCTGAATTTTAAATACAAATCACTTCCTGAATGAACTGCCTTCAATTTGACCCCAACCCTGGTACACTGACTCCATCATTACTATGCTGATCACTGCTATGTAAACCCATGCAATGTAAACCGTGAACTAATGAACTCTGATTCTCAAACTGTCTAACAAACTACGATCAATACATACCCCTGAGCAACTGCATATTCCTGCCAAGGAACGGTACTTATAATAACTGCAAATCAGTTTCAAAAGGTGGGAGGAAGACTGAAACCTTATGGAAAAACCACATGAATTTCAAATGTAAACATGTGATCTTSTGTGATCTCATGTGATCACATATGATTTAATGTGAAGTTAATGTGAAAACATGTGGCAACTTGTTAAGCAACATGTCACACGTGAAAGAACATGTGATAACACACAACTACACGTGACTGACAACATATGTATCAGAATATGATTTTTTGTGAAATGAATGTGCAATAAATGTGACAACATGGGAATGCAACATTTCAAYATGTGATAACATGAAACTACACGTTACAACATTTGAGCACATCAGAAAACCCAGGTGTCAAATGTAATTTTGAATATTTTACTTTTAAAGACATAATTGACATTAATAACATTTAAAGAGTCAAGGTCCCCTGGATGTTTCTGTCTAGTTACGGTCAAAATATGGTAAATCTACAAGTATACTTAACAAATATATAAACGCAACATGTAAAGTGTTGGTCCCATGTTTCATTATCTGAAATAAAAGATCCYAGAAATGTTCCACATGCCAAACAAGATCATTTCTTTCWAATTCTGTGCACAAATTTGTTAGTGGGCATTTCTCCTTTGCCAAGATAATCCATCCACTTGACAGGTGTGGCATATCAAGAAGCTGATTAAACAGCATGATCATTACACAGGTGCACCTTGTGCTGGGGACAATAAAAGGTTACTCTAAAATGTGCAGTTGTCACACAACACAATGCCACAGATGTCTCTTGTTTTGAGGGAGCATGCAATTGGCATGCTGACTGCAGGAATGTCCACCARAGCTCTTGGCAGATAATGTAATGTTAATTTCTCTACCGTAAGTCGTTTTAGAGAATTTGGAGGTACATCCAACCGGCCTCACAACCACAGACCACATATAACCACATCAGCCCAGGACTTCCACATCCAGCTTCTTCACCTACAGGATCGTCTGAGACCAGCTACTTGGACAGCTGATGAAACTGTGGGTTTGCACAACCAAATAATTTCTGCACAAACTGTCAGAACCGTCTTAGGCAAGCTCATCTGTGTGCTCGTCTTCGTCACCAGGGTCTTGACTTGACCGCAGTTCGACGGCGTAACCGTCTTCAGTTGGAAAATGCTCACCTTCGATGGCCACAGGGATGCTGGAGAAGTGTCACAACTTCCGCCGAAGTCGATGCCTCTCCTTGTTCAGGCGGTGTTCGGCGGTTGACRTCACCGGCCTTCTAGCCATCGGCGATCCATTATTMATTTTCCATTTGTTTTGTCTCATTTTCCCACACACCTGGTTCTCATTATCCCTCATTATGTGTTGTATATTTAACCCTCTGTTTYCCCCATGTCTTTGTGTGGTATTGTTTATCTGTTTTGATGTATGCGCTGGTTAGTCTGGTTGCGCTGGGTTATGTATACCCGTTTTCTATTTCGTGTTCATTGTGCCGTGTGCTTTKGGTTCGCCTGAATAAAAGGCTCCGTGTGCTACCAAATACCTGCTCTCCTGCACCKGACTCCCTTGCAGCCACTTACGCATACCTGACAAGAAGTGTGTTCTTCACGGATGAATCCCAGTTTCAACTGTACTGTACAAGGTAGATGGTGTTGTGTGGGCGAGCGGTTTGTTGATGTCAACTTTGTGAACAGAGTGACCCATAGTGGCTGTGGGGTTATGGTACAGTATGGGCAGGCATAAGCTACGGACAACAAACACAATTGCATTTTATCTATGGCAATTTCAATGCACAGAGAGACATTGACGAGATCCTGAGGCCCGGTGTCGTGCCATTCATCCACAGCCATCACCTTATGTTTCAGCATGATAATGCATTGCCCCATGTCGCAAGGATCTGTAACCAATTCCTGGAGGCTGAAAATGTCCCAATTCTTCCATGGCCTGCATACTAACCAGACATGTCATCCATTGAGCATGTTTGGGATGCTCTGGATCAACATGTATGACAGCGTGTTCCAGTTCCCAACAATATCCCACAACTTCGTGCAGCCATTAAAGGAGTGGGACAACATTCCACAGGCCACAATCAGCCTGATCAACTCTATGCGAAGGAGATGTGTTGGGTTGTATGAGGCAAATGGGTTGTATGAGGCAAATGGTGGTCACACCAGATACTGACTGGTTTTCTGATCCCGGCGCCTATTTTTATTTTTTAAAGGTATCTGTGAACAAGAGATGCATATCTCTATTCACAGTCATGTGAAATCCATAGATTTCCTTATGAACAATCAATCAATCAATCACAATCAATCAGTAAAATCTTTGAAATTGTTGCATATTGCCTTTATATTTTTGTTCAGTGTATGTTTATAGATGAATTCAGGTGTTAATGTTAAAGGACAGTATGCTGCTGTACTTAGGACTCAACCTCACAACTCAAGCTCACAACAGATTGGCAATAATACATTTCTGCACTTTGTTAAAGTTCCAGTATAAATAAATATATAAAACAACTTGAAGGTGATATTTCTATAACATTACAGTATGCTGCATAATAATATTGTATAATCGTTTACTGTGACCACACTCGGGGCTTAAATGGGATTTGAACTCATAACCTCTTGGTTGCTACCCAATATTTTGAAAATAAGGTACCATCACTGGGCTTTGATAGGTGGTAGCAATGTACTGGTGGGTCYCATTAGCATATTTGGGGGGCRTGGTCAAATATATGTGTACAACTGTTATTGGAAGTGTTGTGGCTGTTTAAGTGTTTGATGGTTATGCTAATGCTTGTAGAGAACCTTTTCTTTGATACTGTCGTTCAGCAAACTTCATAAGAGAATGTGTCAGTAAAGATCTGAAGTGTGAAGAGGTTTATTGTGCATATTCCAGCAACTTAATGGCAACTTGTTGTCATGAAGTTACTGGAAACTAATTCTCAGTAAGTTAATGTAAAAGTCACAATAACTTAGTTAATGTTGTCTGTTCATAAACWTTAAGCTTGTATACTCAGTTCTCCAGCCCTAATATACACTGACTGTACAAAACATTAGGAACACATTCCTAATAGTTGCCCSCAGAACAGCCTCAACTACTCTACAAGGTGTCGAAAGCGTTCCACAGGGATGCTGGCCCAYGTTGACTCAAATGCTTCCCGCAGTTGTGTTAAGTTGGCTGAATGTCCTTTGGCTGGTGGACCATTCTTGATACACACAGGACATTTTTGAGTGTTAAAAACCCAGCCGTGTTGCAGTTCTTGACACACTCAAACCAGTGCGCCTGACACCTACTACCAAACCCCSTTCAAAGGCACTTAAATATTGTGTCTTGCCCATTCACCCTCTGAGTAGCACACATACACAATCCATGTCTCAATTGTCTCAAGGCTTAAAAATCCTTTGTTAACCTGTCTCCACCCCTTTATCTACACTGATACACTAAAGTGGATTTAACAGGTGACATCAATAAGGGATACTAGCTTTCACCTGGTCAGTCTGTCATGGAAAGAGCAAGCGTTCCAAATTATTTGTACCCTCAGTGCATATATAAATATATACACACAGTGCATTCTGAAAGCATTCAGAYCCCTTGACTTTATCCTCATTTTGATACGTTACAACCTTATTCTAAAATKKATTAAGTAATGATTTTCCCCACATCAATCGACACACAATACACCATGATGACAAAGCGAAAACAGTTTTTTTGTTGTAAATGTATTAAACGTAAAAAACATAAATACCTTATTTACATTAGTATTCAGAAACTTAACTCAGTACTTTGTTGAAGAACCTTTGGCAGTGATTACAGCCTCRAGTCTTCTTGGGTATGACGCTACCAGCTTGGCACACCTGTATTTGGGGAGTTTATCCCATTCTTCTTTGCAGATCCTCTCAAGCTCTGTCAGGTTGGATGGGGAGCATCGCTATATATATATATTTATTTATTTATTTATCAGTGTATTAGACACCAAAGCATCAAAATATATTAAATTTTTTAGCTAGTCACCATGCAATTGTAATACTCACTTACCTAACAGATCTTCAGGTCAGTGAGTGTGATGCATTAGGTACAGTAAGTGTGAATTTCACAATAACCCACTTGTAACTAATTGACAGTAAGCTATTGAAAATTGAACATTAACTTCTCGTGAACCAGGTTCTACTGGAAAATGCACGCTAACCTTTTAACAGTGTCACACATTCTGACAAAGATTGCATAACTAACAAAGTCAAAAGCCTTGCTCAAGCTTGTTCAGTTTTACAACGGCAAGGCGTTCTTTGTGGGACAGGTAATTGCCAAGATTCTGATGGAAGCTGTCAAAGAGTAGAGCTATTTATGATGGTTAAATTAGTCGTTTCTTATTGCATGGAAATGTAAAAGGGATTTGGTTCCGCATTAATTTCGTGCCTGGTCTGGCTGAGCACACGGGTTGTCTCGTAAGCCCTGTTAATTTGACAATCAACTACAGCGGTTGCATTAATAATAATCCATTTTATTTGCTGTCTCAACCTGTATTTTTTGAGTCTCAAGTTTACGATTAATTAAGTCTTTAGAGTTAGGTGCCCTCTCCCACAGCACTCGGCGCTCGGCAGAAATGCCTTGAATGTTGCTACTGGACTCAATTGTAGTTACAGATTGTGGCTGCTAAATGATGCTACATTTTGAACAAGCGACCTTCTGCATTGTGTAAATGATGTTACAGGACTGTCATTCTATGAAGGTTTATCAGGGTTAGTCAAGTTAGTATTAGGTCTTTTGCTTGGATTGTTAAGGATCGCTGAACTTTGTGCTGGGTAACTGCGGGTTGTGTTTGTTGCTGGGCTATTGGTAAGCTAATTATATATGCTAATTGTGTTTTTCGCTGTAAAACACTTAAAAAATCTGACATTAGTTGGGTGGATCACAAGATGTTGGGGCTTTCATTTGCTGTACGCTGTGTATTTTTCAGAAATGTTCTATATGAGTGAGATTAGGTATTTGACGTTGGTCTTGTAATGTATTCTGCTCGCATTCGACGCTATTTTCAGATGCAGCTGCAATGTAAGAACTGTGATTATACCTGAAATATGCACATTTTCTAACAAAACATATGCCTTACAATAAATATGTTATAGACTGTCATCTGATGAAGTTTTTTTCTGGTTAGTGCATTTATATCTTATATTGGTCGAATTATGTGGCTACCTTATGCAGGAAAAGAAGATGGTGGAGAAAGATTGTCTTTGCTATGGTGGTTAGCTAATAGAAATACATATTGTGTTTCCGTAAACATTTAAAAATCGGGAAATGATTGTGCTGGATTACAAGACTGTATCTTATCATTTGGTGTCTTGACTTGTGATTTCATGAACTTTTATTATATGATATCCCTGTATGCTTTAGGCTAGGTCTATGCTAGTCAGCTTTTTTTGATGGGGGGATCCCGGTCGGTTTGTGACTCGTCTCACGACGG
>NC_036875.1:12634922-12641083 GCF_002910315.2 Salvelinus sp. IW2-2015 | reverse complement strand
TGACAAAGATTGCATAACTAACAAAGTCAAAAGCCTTGCTCAAGCTTGTTCAACATAATGGTAAAAGCACTTAAACTGTATTTCCACTGACAGTTGGAACAAATACAATATATTTTAGACCATGCTACAAAATATGCTAATGAGCCCACACCAGCACATTTTCCCCACCTGCGTTTGTTACCAAGTGGGAAGTGGGAATTTACAACTGGGAAAAATCAGCTTGAACAACCCTCCAACTGGTAATTTCTAGTGGGAAATGCGTCTATCATCCCTGAGCTTCAACTTCTCCAACATGACATCACCGACTAAGGGAATTAGCTCAATAACTGTATTTTATCGGGAGTTAACTGGAAGACAAAACATTATTTTAAAAAGCAATCTATTGATATGGTTTTTGAACTCTATACATTTTTGACAAGCATGATAACTGTACTTTTAGTTTAGGGTWGACGCAGCTTGTTGGCCATTAGCCAATTGACGTTTCCCAATCGTTTCAAAGCACGTTAATGCATCCAACAGGTATTTACGACTTCACAACTGGTAAATTCCCACCATGGTTAAGAATGCAGCTTGATATTTCATATATTGGGTAGAAAGAAATTACCATTCTACTAGATTAACCACACATGTACCCTAAAAAGGTACCAACCAGAACCATGTGAGTTCCTATTTTACCTCTAAAGGTACTTTACGTGTACCTTTGACCTTGTTGTACACCAGGGAACAACACTGTACTGTAACCTTACTCTTATTTTTCAGAGTGTGTGGAGATACTGTATGCTCTTGGTAACAAACAACCATCTGGTGGGACTGCTGAGACATTAATACACTCAGACCATAAGGTTGCAAGTTCAAATCCTCAGAGTATTTATGCACACTATCAGATCTGTGCTGGCGGACAACCGCATGGCGGACAACCGCATGGCGGTTGTTTTGGCAGTGTCAGAGGTGGAATTATATTTGAGCTGTCAAATCCACAAGCGTCTCCTGGCATTATACCAAATAACTATGTAAGTCAGTTAAGAACAAATTCTTATTTACAATGACGGCCTAGGAACAGTGGGTTAACTGCCTTGTTCAGGGGCAGAAGGACAGATTTTTTTACCTTGTCAGCTCAGGGATTCAATCTCGCAACCTTTCAGTTACTGGCCCAACGCTCTAACCACTAGGCTACCTGCCGCCCCAAATAAATACCCGGACTATCTGCATTGACCCTCTTTGCACTAACTCTTTTGACTCATCACATACACTTCTGCAACTTATTATCTATCCTGATGCCTAGTGTGGTGGAAGAATCAGAATTAGCTCGGTAACATAGATAATTAAKATGTCTTATCTGCATAATATGCTTATATGATTGAACTGTTGAACTCTTGTTATTAGAATGTATCCCTTCGGACTCTGGTGTTAGCAGTTGCACTTCCTCCCTCATATGGGCCTCAGTCACCTGGGGCCCAGAGAGGGGAGAGGTCAGGCTTGTCTATCACATGTCCCTGTTGCTATGCAGAATATCAGAAAGAGAAGAGGACAGGAGAGAACATTGTCTTCATATGTGGATATTTATCTTTACCTATTACAAACCATGTGGGGAACCAATTACTTGTCTCCACAATGTCTGTGCGCCAGTCACTCCCTCCTTCGGCCTTGGGGGAGATAAGGTCTGAGACAGGATGTGTGGGATAGTGTCTGGAATAATTGTATGTCATCTTTGTGTTGCACCTATCCTGGGATAGTGTATCTTAGAGGCTCCCTCCCCTCAGTGTGCTCGTCCAGGCGTGTGGTCAAGGACATGGGTTTTACTAGAGATAAGGGTATCTGGAGTTGACAATTGATTTATGCTATAGAATGAGTTGGTGTTTCTGTACTGTGAAGTACCAGGGACGGACAGAGCCGTGTCTTAGGGGCCAAACTCTGTACAATAAGAACAGTCTTCATAGCAAATGCTATCTGGCTGGGGGATACTAATTTCTCATATATCAAATCCTAACCTTGTGATCCATTCCACACATCTGTTGTTTGTCATTTAGACTAAAGGGGTGTATCTTTGCTATAAAAGGTGTTTGTATTCTTTGTCTCAGGGCTCTCAACGAATCATCTAAGTGTGGTTTGTCGAACAGCCATCGTTGTTGCAGAGCACTCACATCATTCACTTCTGTCTGTGGTGTGACCTGCTTTCCTTATTAATAAGTGAATGCAAATTTAGTTTAAGCATAACTCTGACTTGTGTGATAAGTTTGTCTCTCTTCATTTGATAACAAAGAAATTAACCACCGTAACTTTACCCTTACCTATATGTACATATCTACCTCAATTACCTCGTACTTCTGCACATCGACTCGGTAYTGGTACCCCGTGTGAACTCACTGTGTATTTATTCCTTGTGTTATAATTTTTGAATTTTTTTTCCCTCTGCATTGTGTTTCACTGTTAGTCTACACCTGTTTTTTTACTAAGCATGTGACAAACACAATTGTATTTTATTTWATTTACCTGAAGTGGAAATTGCCTTTGGCTTTATGGAGCCTCATTAAGTGAAATCCCATGCAGCCTTGTATACAAGTTCGAACATTRGTTTGTTATATGTAATCTACACCTCAATAAGGCTGATAGAAATCCTCTAACGCGAGTAGGACGATGTGGATTCATGACAATGACTAAACGATTAGCCGCTCACCGATTTGACAGCTCTCACGTCCCTGCTACACTACAGCCATCGGGCATCCGGCATTGCCATCCGCCATCAGCCATTRAGGGAACGCTTCCTCTGAAGTCAATGCAAGCTGCTATACTGTCCATGTTGCGACATGTCCAATGGCAGCGTCCAAGCTCAAGAATTGTTGACATGCGCTTTCATTCTATTTTGTGAATGGAAATAATGAGAAAAAAAAAGATTTCAGTTGTTTTTCTGGTGTAGCAAGTACAACGTCACATTAAACTCCAGCTATGCGGGTGTCGGCTATTGCATGTTTATGCTTGATCTGATTGAATCTAGGCCTTAATGTCAAGTGTCCCAAAGCACTGCTACTTTTTATTTGGTGGTGTCTGTCACGCCCTGGCCTTAGTATTCTTTGTTTTCTTTATTATTTTAGTTAGGTCAGGGTGTGACATGGGGAATGTTTGTGTTTTTGTCTCGTCTTGGGTGGTTATATGGTAAAGGGGGTGTWGGGTTTAGTGTATGGGKTTGTGTTTAGTGAATGTGTCTAGGTATGTCTATGGTTGCCTGAGTGGTTCTCAATCAGAGACAGCTGTCTTTCATTTGTCTCTGATTGGGAGCCATATTTAAKGCAGCCATAGGCATTATGCGTTTGTGGGTAATTGTCTATGTCATTGTGTAGTGGTCAGTGTCAGCACCATTTGTTTATATAGCTTCACGGTCGTCAGTTTGTTGTTTCGTTCGTTGTTCGTCTCTCTAATAAAAGAGAATGTATTTTTCACACGCTGCGTTTTGGTCCTCTCTTCCAAGTCAAGACGATCGTGACAGAGTCAGATATTCGCACAATTATTGACTTGATTCCGGGTAACTTTTAGTRAAGTGCAGAAATGCATTCTTGCTAATAAATCTGTGGCAATTTCTGTCATGGCCACAGGCCTGGTGGCAAAGCAGCAAATTCAGGTTGCTGTTATTTAAGAGGCTGTCATTTAAAATCTCAGGTGTGGTTGTGTCCCAAGTGTGATAACCAATGAGGAGGTCAATTCCATTTAAGTTCCAGTCAGTTCAGAAAGTAAACCAAATGTTCCGGTATTGAAATTATTAGAATTTGAATTTCTGTGTACTACTTCCTGAATACAATTTGTTGTATATTTATTGAGAAAAAAAATACAGTTCAGCTGTAGAAATACATTAAAAGGAGTTTCCACTATTTTCACWGCAAMTCAGTAGCTGGTAACTTACCATTAACAAAATACAGGAAACGTTTGTAATAGCTTGTGCAATAAGCGCATCTAAGTGCAATTGAAAGTGAGGATTTTTCATGTGGAAAATCACATGACAACGTGTTTTTGGAACACTTCACGTGACATTTCCCATGTGAAAACATGTGTTTTTCGAACACTTCACATTTGACATTTCACACGTGAAAACGTGTTTTGGAACACTTCAAATGTGAAATTGTGTCGTTGTCTAATGTTGGTTGGGCATATTATTCTGTTTTGATGTTACTCCTGAATCACTATGATGAATACAGTATAACAGTATTTTCTTAAGAATAATTMATTAACAAAACTGAGATTTACTTTGATGTYCTAAGTGTAGGAATACAGGTGAAATCAGTTAATGACACAAACATGGTGGCGTTGCAGGAAGATTGTAATGCTGTGACCCAAGAGGTTGTGAGGTCAAATCCCAGGTAAGGACATGTTGAATAATAAACACTGAATAAATATGCATACACAATGTATTCATGTATGTTRAAGTGTGTCAAATATAAGTTGAAAACACTGTATGCTAAATGCGCTGTGTATGTACAGTTGATTAGTAGATTACATASAGTAGATTACATACACTTTAGCCAAATACATTTCAACTCAGTTTTTCACAATTCCTGACATTTAATCCCCTGTCTTAGGTCAGTTAGGATCACCACTTTATTTTAAGAATGTGAAATGTCAGAATAATAGTAGAAAGAATGATTTATTTCAGCTTTTATTCCTTTCCTCACACTCCCAGGGGGTGAGAAGTTCACATACACTCAATTAGTATTTGGTAGCATTGCCTTTAAATTGTTTAACTTGGGTCAAACGTTTTAGGTAGCCTTCCACAAGCTTCACACAAAAAGTTGGGTGAATTTTGCCCATTCCTCCTGACAGAGCTGTGTGTTTTGTAGGCCTCCTTGCTCGCACACGCTTTTTCAGTTAGTCGTCCTGGTCCCTTTGAGAAAAAACAGCCCCAGCATGATGTTTCCACCCCCATGCTTCACAGTAGGTATGGTGTCTTTGGATGCAACTCAGCATTCTTTGTCCTCCAAACATGACGAGTTGAGTTTTTACCAAAAAAGTTATATTTTGGTTTCATCTGCCATATGACATTCTCCCAATCTTCTTCTGGATCATCCCAAATGCTCTCTAGCAAACTTCAGACGGGCGGACATGTACTGGCTTAAGCAGGGGGACACGTCTGGCACTGCAGATTTGAGTCCCTGCGCGTAGTGTGTTACTGTTGGTAGGCTTTGTTACTTTGGTCCCAGCTCTCTGCAGGTCATTCACTAGGTCCCCGTGTGGTTCTGGGATTTTTGCTCACGTTCTTGTGATCATTTTTGACCCCACGGGGTGAGATCTTGCGTGGAGCCCCAGATCGAGGGAGATTATCAGTGGTCTTGTATGTCTTCCATTTCCTAATAATTGCTCCCACAGTTGATTTCTTCAACCAAGCTGCTTACCTATTGCAGATTCAGTCTTCCCAGCCTGGTGCAGGTCTACAAATTGTTTCTGGTGTCCTTTGACAGCTCTTTGGTCTTGGCCATAGTGGAGTTTGGAGTGTGACTGTTTGAGGTTGTGGACAGGTGTCTTTTTATACTGATAACAAGTTCAAACAGGTGCCATTAATACAGGTAACGAGTGGAGGACAGAGGAGCCTCTTAAAGAAGAAGTTACAGGTCTGTGAGAGCCGAAATCTTTGCTTGTTTGTAGGTGACCAAATACCTTATTTTCCAATGTGATTTTCTGGATTTTTTTTTTCTCATTTTGTCTGTCATAGTTGAAGTGTGCCTATGATGAAAATTACAGGCCTCTCTCATCTTTTTGTGGGAGAACTTGCACAATTGGTGGCTGACAAATACTTTTTTGCCCCCATGTATGTCTTGAAATACACGCACAGGTAACCTCCAATTGACTCAAATGATGTCAATTAGCCTATCAGACTTCTTAAGCCATGACATAATTTTCTGGAATTTCCAAGCTGTTTAAAGGCACAGTCAACTTAGTGTATGTAAACTTCTGACCCACTGGAATTATGATACAGTGAATTATTAAGTGAAATAATCTGTCTGTTAACAATTGTTGAAAAATTACTTGTGTCATGCACAAAGTAGATGTCCTAACCAACTTGCCAAAACTATAGTTTTTAACAAGAAATTTGTGGAGTGGTTGAAAAACGAGTTTTAATGACTCCAACCTAAGTGTATGTAAACTTCCACTTCAACTGTACATAACAAACTAATTTTGTC
>NC_036875.1:12618669-12630094 GCF_002910315.2 Salvelinus sp. IW2-2015 | reverse complement strand
TCTGCCCACACATTCTATAGATTTGAGGTCAGGGCTTTGTTGATGGGCCACCTCCCAATACGTATTTTTTCTTGCAGGGCATCACCTGTGAAGTCTCGGAAATGTGAATCCACATGTGAAAGTTATGTGATCACGTGAAAATCCACATGTTAAGTGTTCCAAAAACACATGGTTTTACATGATTTCACATGTGGAAATGTCACGTGAAATCATGTGATCTTTCCATAAAGGAAGTGGAGAAAGAGAGAGATCTCTTCTTCTAGCCATGGTAGCCAAAAAAATGGGCAACTGTGCATTTTAATACATGACCCGAAGCATGATGAGATGTTAATTGCTTAATTAACTCAGGAACCGCAGCTGTGTGGAACCACCTGCTTTCAATTTCAATTTGAATCCCTCATTTACCCAAGTGTTTCCTTTATTTTGGCAGTTCCCTGCATGTGTGTGGGTGTGAATATGCATTGTAAAGCGTATGTGTCTGTATGTGTGAATGCATGTGTTGACAGTAAGCCTAATCAGCGGTCATGCCCAAGTACAGCGAGCAGACACCATCAGAATGCATCTGTATAAGTCTCTGGAGACAGGAGCTGCATGTGCAGAAACATACAGGTGAGAAATGAGGTCCCAAGACACAGAGGCTGACATTTATTACTTGGAAATGCAGGCCTATGACACAGAGAATCATTATTTGTGAGTCTACAACGTGTACACACACACGGACAAACCAACAATCGCACACAGGCAGCGCACACACACACACACAGATATTGGGGCCATAGTTCAGACCTGTGAAATTGAGTGAACAGGACACAATGACTTGGTCCCAAATGGCACCCTATTCCCCATGTAGTACATTAGGCTGCCATTTGGGATGCAGAAAATGAGAACTGAGAGGAGAGGGGTCTCTCCCTTACTCGCTGTCATTTTTTACTGAGGGGATGTTGAATGAGGTGTTGAATCAGACTTGTTCCTATATCCCTGTGGATGTATATGTCTGAAATAGCATTAGCATATTGTAAAGAGAGTCAAGGAACTACAGAGTTCCAGGAGGCTGTCCAACAGGATGTATAGTGTCATTTTTATGAAATAAGTCATCTCTTGTAAACAGACRCACGTAACATAAATGGTAGTAATGTCTGTCAACAGACTGTGGATTTGTGACGACTAATGAGGAATTTTGTTCCGGTATGCTGATTTTCCGTCAATGATCATTTGGACAAAGCACGATCTCACAGGTGCCCACATCTTTCGAATTCCGTTTACGTTTAGGGGGTGGAGACTTCACAAGTCATGTTAGTATCTTTCTCTTAACATCTCCCCTCAGAATTGAACTGAGCATCTGACACAATTATGCAAGATTATGAAATACATTTAATTTCTTTCCTCTCTGTGTGAAGGGGGATTATGAGTGAGTGATTACATGAATTCCCAGTACGGTGCAGTAACTGGTGCTGGGGGAAGGCTGCGGGGAGGATGGGACCCAGGGGAACCACGGGGGGATTAGCTCCAGATTAAGGGCTCAATCATGGGAGGAAATTACTCCACATCTCATAGAACATCATATCCCCATGGAACATGCATACAGGCACTATTCCACTGAGATTCCCATCTGGGTAAACATCTTTTCATGAATGTGAAGAGTGTGGTGTGTGTGGTGGTGTGTGTGTGTGTGTGTGGTGTGTGTGGTGTGTGTGTGTGTGTGTGTGTGTGTGTGTGTGTGTGTGTGTGTGTGTGTGTGTGTGTGTGTGTGTGTGTGTGCGCGTCTTCCATATGCATGTATATCTCCCTGTTTTCAATGTCAGGTACATCATGTTCTACCCAATTAGCTGAAGCGTTAGTTTGAGGTGCTCTGGTTTGGAATATCAATGATTTTCACATTTTGGAGCTAAGTGAAAGTAAGTGTTCTTCTAACTAAGCAGTATACTCTTAGAAAGCAGCAGATACCCATAGACTCCCAGTCATTACGCTAACGCTAGTTAGTATCGTCTCAGGAAACTACCTCCAACTTCCTTCATACCGGACACAGAGACATAATGATATCCACGAGTTCATCTGACTCAGGAGAAGTAGATAAAGGGGCCCCATTGCCAAAATCCTGTAGTATCCCTTTAAATGTGAGAGCTCAACCTTTGCTGTGTATCTTCCTGGTTCCTCCTCCATCTCAGTTAAAAACATGGCAGCTACTTCATAACACCATATTAGCATATGAGGGATAGGAGGTTGGTATAAACCACAATAAATTAATCTCCACAAAATAATTAAGCAGCCTGGAAAATAATGAACGATATAATTGCTTGTGTTTTTCCACCCTCTGTCTGTTTTGGTGTCAGTGAACCCTTATCCTGTTTCAGTGAGCTCTGGTTGTGTTGGCTGGCTAATAGCATTAACTTGGATATGCTCAACTAATCCATGTCAAATTTGACTGATGGAGTACACAGCGATGATTAGCTAGCACCTTCAGGAGATTAAGAGATCTGATATTGCCCTTCATTCTGTTTGCTTCCCTGCCTCTCTCACGTTCTCTCACCCTCTCACTTTCTCTCACTCTCTCACAATCAAATCAAATCCATATCAAAGTTTACCATATGTTATAGCGGGTGCAGAAWAATGCTTATGTTACTTGCTCCTAACAATGCAGTAAAATGTCAAGCAAGTACACAAATAATAAAAAAGTATAAATAAAAAATATATAAATCTTGAAATGTCAGAACGAATCCAAGTAATCCAAATGCAATCTATGCCTATATACACCTCTCTCTCTTTCTTTCTGTCCTCAGTTGTTCGCTCTCAAACTTCCTCTGTGTCTAGCAGGGTGGTAATCCTTTGTGTGCGCTTGTCAATCACGATCCCGTCACCCAGGCTAGTAGACAGAAGGGAGACAGCGCGCTTATTGTGTTTACAGAAACATGCTCTCTGTCGCCTTTCTTCAAAGACATGCAACAGAGCGCAGGAACAAAACGAGGATGCTATTAGTTGCAAGGAGGATGGGGTCGATAAAGGGGAGGAGAGCAGCGATTAATGAACCGTAGGTTCAGAGATACTGTGTAAAGTCATAAATAGCACTCACCTCATTTATACCATATTGTTAGAGAGGACTGCATTTGTATGTGTTCAGGTAAAACCAAGCCATAAAACTGTCTGCCATTAGCTGTTTGCACATTCATCCATATAATGCCTGTTCTGCTCCTCTAAATTGTCATTAGTTCCTGGTCAGAAGTTAATATCCTTGATCTCCCCAGGTGGCTGTTTACCTGGATGCTCTGCTTCACTTGGCTCCTCTAGACCACTCTACTCTGCTCCAGCTCCCCCTGAAATCCAACAGTCTGGTCTACAGATGCCCTGACAACCTCTCTTACAGTACTATCCATATTAAAAAGAACTATTCTAATAATATATGCCATTTAGCAGACACTTTTATCCAAAGCAACTTCAGTCATRCACTTCACATATGGGTGATCTTGGGAATGAAAGCCACTATCCTGGCATAGGAAACGCTATGCTTTACCAACTGAGCTACAGAGGACTGCTCCGCCGAGCCCATTTACTAATCAGATGTATAATTCATGGAACAAATCATTCACATTAGCAAACAAACAATCTAATTAGCCTTTAGTCGCACTCTGACATAAAGAACAAGCCTTTGTCCTCTGGAGTGAATAAGTCCAGCTTTATGGGATCAAACCTGAACAGGGACACTGTGGCTATAATTATGAGAGGTGACCCAATGCAAAGCTGAATGACAATAAAGGTGAATGACAGCAGAGGTGAATGACAGCAGGGCTCTGGCATGCAACAAATCAGGGCAATACCAAGGGCATGGGCATATTAATAAAGAGTGAAAACAATATCCATGTTGGTCCACCACACCAATAATACAGCATCCCCAAGTACCCTGACCCAGTGTCTGTGTTTGCTGAGAGCTGTATTTGAATGTAAAGTAGCTGGGCTCTCATTAGCCAGAGGCTTATTATTGACTGGGTGTGTGAGGGAGGCAGAGGCATGCAGGTCAGGAGTGGCCCTCCAGGGCCCCAGCAGCTAATCAGCCTGTTGAATGTCAAGGGGAGGCTAGCTGGGCTGTATGTGTGTCTAACATCAGTATTCCATACTAGACAACCCACACACCACCGCATCAGAGCCATCAGAACTGTGTCAAGATCAGTGCTGTGAGTCACTGGAGGATAAGAGAGGTCAGTGTTTTTCCCTGAGAGCGTAGAATATAATAATATAAGCCATTTAGCAGAAGCTTTTATCCGAAGCAACTTACAGTTATGTATGCATATATTTGAAGTATGCTTGGCCCCAGGAATCGAACCCACAATAATGGCGTTGCAAGCGCCATACTCTGCCAACTGAGCCACACAAGAGTGCAGTGTGAGAGTTTGAGTCAGAGAGAGACAGAGAAAATAAATGTCCATATCCTGTATTTGTGTACATGTCTGTGTCAACAGGTATAGTGCCTTCAGAAARTATTCACACCCCTTGACTTTTTCCACATTTTGTTGTGTTACARCCTGAATTTAAAATGGATTACATTTAGATTTTGTGTCACTGGCCTACACWCAATAATACCCCATAATGTCAAAGTGGAAATATGTTTTTAGAAATGTCTACAAATTAATAAAAAATGAAAAGCTGAAATGTCTTGAGTCAATAAGTATTCAACCCCTTTGTTATGACAAGCYTAAATAAGTTCAGGAGTACAAATGTGCTTAACAAGTCACATAATAAGTTGCATGGACTCTGTGTTCAATAATTGTGTCTAACATGATTTWGAATGACTACCTCATCTCTGTACCCTACACATACAATTATCTGTAAGGTCTCTTCAGTTGCGCAATGAATCTCAAACACAGGTCCAACCACAAAGACAAGGAAGGTTTTCCAATGCCTCGTAAAGAAATGCACCTATTGGTAGATRGGGAGGAAAAAGCATACATTGAAAATCCCTTTCAACATGGTGAAGTTATGTATTACACTTTGGATGGTGTATCAACACACCCAGTAACTACAAAGATACAGACATCCAGAAACCACTCAGGGTATTTCACCATGAGGCCAATAGKGACTTTATAACAGTTAGAGTTTAATGGCTATTATAGCAGAAAACAGAGGATGGATCAACAACATTGTAGTTACTCCAGAATACTAACCTAAATGACATAGTGAAACAAAGGAAGCCTGTACAGAATACAAATATTCCAAAACATGCATCCTGTTTGCAATAAGGCACTTAAGTAAAACTTCAAAAAATGTGGCAGAAAATKAACTTTATGTCCGGAATACAAAGCGTTATGTTTGGGGCGAATCCAACACAGCACATCAATGAGTACCACTCTTAATATTTTCAAGCATGGTGGTGGCTGCATCAGGTTATGGGTGTGCTTGTCATTGGCAAGGACTAGGGAGTTTTTTGKGGATGAAAATAAATGGAATAGAGCTAAGCACAGGCAAAGTCCTAGAGGAAAACCTGGCTCTGTCTGCTTTCCAACAGACTATGGGTGTCACGCCCTGACCTTAGAGAGCCTTTTTATTTCTCTATTTGGTTAGGTCAGGGTGTGATTTGGGTGGGCATTCTAGTTTGTATATTTCTTTGTTGGCCGGGTATGGTTCCCAATCAGAGGCAGCTGTCTATCATTGTCTCTGATTGGGGATCATACTTAGGCAGCCCTTTTTCCCACCTTCAGTTGTGGGATCTTGTTTTTGCACAGTTGCTGTTAGCCCTGCAGTACTTTACGTTCATTTATAATTTGTTGTTTTTTGGTGTCATTTTTAATAAAAGAAAAATGTAYGCCTACCACGCTGCACCTTGGTCTCATTCTAACGACGGACGTAACAATGGGAGACAAGTTCACCTTTCAGCAGAACAATAGCCTAAAACACCTGGCCAAATATACACTAGAGTTGCTTACCAAGATGACATTCAATGTTCCTGAGTGGCCTAGTTACAGTTTTGACTTAAATTGACTTGAGAATCTATGGCAAGACATGAAAATGGCTGTCTAGCAATGATCAACAACCAACTTGACAAAGCTTGAAGAGTTTTAAAAATATTGTACAATCCAGGTGTGCAAAGCTTTTAAAGACTCACAGCTGTAATCGCGCCAAACCTAATTATTGTATTGACCCAGGGGTGTGAATACTTATGTAAATGAGATATTTCTGTATTTAAATGAGATATCTCTGTGTTTTCAACTTGTCATTATGGGGTATTGTGTGTAGATGGGTGAGAGRAAATATATATTTAATCCATTTTGAATTCAGGCTGTAACACAACACGTTTAATAAGTCAAGGGGTATGAATACTTTCTAAAGGGACTGTATTTGTGTACATGTCTGTGTCAATGTACGGTACACAGTATTACCTGTGTGGAACTAGTATATACATACGAGGAAATGTGATTATCAGACATTGATTTGATGTGTGGAGTATACAGTACATCAGAATTTTTTTACATTGGTTTTGAATAAAACATTCTTCTCTGCTTTCGGTAGTTGTGTTTGTTTTCATCAGTACACTAAACTATGGGGGTTTCGAAATAATTTCACTATTCGATTAGCAWCATTAATATTTGACGGATATTCGAAATACTTGTGTATTTTTTGTTACTTACGTTTTTAATCTGATCACTGCTGTGTAAGGGAGAGAGGCTGGAGCTCTATTGCTAAACTAGCTAGGCTTTGAGGCCACATGCTGCACTTTCTCCCCAACCCCATTCAGATTAAACAACAGCCTATCTGTTGGTAGCCAATAAAACTCAACTCTACGATTGACGGTGGAGTTGAGAAGCGACTAGTGTGGGCGGACTGTAGCTCGTAAATCGTGGTGTTGAGTTTAGTCATCTAACCCGTTGGTTGCTCGATGTAGCCTAATCCTTTTTTTTCCCCCTAACTTTTAATTCTGTCCTTTTATTCCATATTTTGTGAACTCTCACTCCACTCGCTACACATTGAACCTCTTTGCTGCTTTGATTGGCCAACATAAACAACAAGATATTTTAATTTCATTTAGAAAAATACATTTCAGTSGTAGAATATGYCTAAAATTCMTATTTTTTTCCTCACAAAAACKAATACTCACAAGTATTTGAATACTAATGTCTGTTCGGATATTTGAATATTCAAATAACCATGCACATCCCTACACTACACATAGTGATTATATTATCCACATTCTGAAGGGAAAATATGCTTCTTGCTTCACATGAATGGGCATGAAAAAAGCCAACTAACATCTATCAATATCTCTCCTCTTTCTCTCTGTATCTCTCCCCTCTTTCCTATATCACTCTCTCCCTACACACAAGATAAGGACATTAATGACCCCCTTCCTTCCTTCTTGTCACAGTAATTAGCCACCCCCTCACACACATGAAGAACTAATATCACACACTGCTGCAGCTGTGCTTACCCCCCCACCCCACCACACACACACACACAATTACTAAGGGGGGCGTATTACGGAAAGTGACAGTGAGTGGAGCGAGACGAACTCGTGATGCTCGTAGTCGAAGTGTGTTGTTCAGACCACTGAGCCACCACAGTTCAAAATGCTCCGTGAGAATACTTGATGGTAATAGCCAGTCGTTTTTTWATTATTTTGTTTTAAGCCCTCCCCTAACATAAACCACTCAGAATGAATGCCTAAACTGTTAACCTTTGAGTTTTTTTCTGTTTTAACCCTGTAAMCACGTGGAATTAACCCTGTAACTGCACAGAATTAATGTGTCAAAAACAGACGTTCAYCCACAATACGGCGAATTTGGAAGGGAAACGATGAGATCTTGTTGGAGCGAGAGTGTGTGGGTTGAGAGAGAAGAGATGTCAAGAGGTCATAGCCAATGACAGCCATTCCTCTCTGCAGGACCCTCCATCTCCCCCCACTCATCCACCCCTCCCATCTCCCCCACCCATGTACCTCTCCACCCGTCCACAAACCCCATCTCCCTCCCCACCCATCCACCCCTCATAAAGCCCCATCTTCCCCCACCAAACACCCCTCCATATCCCCCAGCTCCCACCACCCATCCACCCCTCCATCTCCCAGTGCTACCATTAGTCATAACCATGCTAAAAGAGTGTCGAGTCAAGGTTTGAAATCAATAGGGGGTCTGTGAACTGTGAATGTATCTTCCCAGAACAAGATTTAGAAMAGAGCTAMATTCAAAGTATGAAGAGGACTGGTAGAACTCTTAGCTCCTATTACAGATGATGTGTTCTCAGTCGGGTGAACTGGAGGTGCACTTCATGTTTGTTGGCCATATTGCCGTCACTCATACTATATTTTCAGATGAGAGGCAAGAAGAGGCCTGTCGACCAGTGTTTCCCATTTTTGCTGTAGACCGGGACAAGCACAACTGAATCAACGTGTCAACTAATCATCAAGCCCTCAATGAGTTGAATCAGGTGAGTTTGTCAGGGGTAACAACAAAAATGTGTGCTGTCGGGGAYACCCGAGGACTGGAAATGGGGAAACACTGCTTGTAGACTACTGAGAAGATTGTTATATGAAGGTATCAGGGAGGGAATCTTACCTTGAATAGAATAGAATTAGCCTTACCTCGTTGATGAGGAACTGTAGCTGGAGGACAGCGGCTCCACTTTCATGCTGGCTATAGCAGTCCACACCAGGCCGTCCCAGGCTGATGACATCACAGAGTCAAGGAAACAACCAGGAAGTAGAATGCATTGGCATAGCACAGGACAATGTCTAGCGCGCACACACCCATACGCACATTTGCACGCATTGGCAGACACWGAAAAATACACACACACAGTAGGATGCATTGGCATAGGACAGGACCATGTCTAGCACTGACTGTATGAGCAGGATAAAACATGAAAAACACAGAACCAACCAGTGGAGACTCCTCAGAGGAGGAAGGGGAGGACTATCCTCCTCAGTGAATTTCATAAATATAAAAACAGTGAATCGTTAAAAAGGTTACGCTTTTTTAGATAAAACTATACTAAATATATTCACGTCACCAAATAATTGTTTTGCAATGAAAGTCTACAGTAGCCTCAACAGCACTCTGTAGGGTAGCACCATGGTGTAGCCGGAGGACAGCTAGCATCTGTCCTCCTCTTGGTACATTGACTTCAGTACAAATCCTAGGAGGCCCAACTTCCGGAGGACATCCTCTAACCTATCAGAGGTCTGGCAGCATGAACTGAAATGYTGTCCACCCAATCAAAGGATAAGAAAATCAATCTAATACTGAAGGGATAAGCTACAGCTAGCTTGAATGGCCGTGCATCAAATGTGGTGAGTAGTTAACTCAGAGAGAGAGAAAGACAATAGTTGAACCGTTTTGAACAAATCAATTTCTTAAAAAATAAAGGCAAGAAGCAAAGAGAGAGAGAGATAGAGAGAGAGAGAGAGAGAGAGAGCAGAGAGAGAGAGGAGAGAGAAAGAGAGAAGAGAGAGAGAGAGAGAGAGAGAGAGAGAGAGAGAGAGAGAGAGAGAGAGAGAGAGAGATAGCTATATTTTGTTATATTCTTTTCACTTTCACTGGGCTAGCAAATGCAGCTACCTAGTTTAACCTACTCAAACACCCGGCTGAAACAGAGAGAGATGCTATTTTAGCTAGCTGGCTATGGCTATCCAACGCTGTAACTCTTCCAAGTCAAGGTAAGCTTTTATTTTAATGAAATTATTGCATCTGTGGCCCGCCGGTGTAAATGCTTGCTGACTGTACACTGCACTGCAAGATTGTATCGAGTTTACTAACACGTTAGTTCTAGTAGCTATGTTGACTATGACGTTAGCTAATATGGTGASCACAACGATGTAGGCTATGTGTAGGGGTTATTGGTTATGATATGAAGGTTTGGCTTGGAAAGATTTTTTTCCTGGTCACAGACAGCTGATGTGTTTTGCACTGAAGTCCACAAGCGATGGGAAAAGGTGAGAGGAGGAGAGCATATAGATGTGAATAGGAATTATACGAGCAAAGTGATCATGCTGTTTGTATGTGGCTGCTATGAAAGAGTGTGCAGGCAAGAGTGTGCAAGGCGGTATTAAAGGTCTGCCACCTTTATTACTCAAATTTTTCTCTCGACCTGTGWGCACCTACGTTCTGAACTTACAGTCATAGACTAGGTTGTAGCAACCTCATGATGGGTATAGGGAAAATTAGAGAATCATGTAGTAGCCTAAACCTATCGACGTTACATTGAGCAGGGTGAGCGAAATATGAATGACAGTCATCCAATATGCTGTAGTAGAAATAAGGACATGCTCATTAAAAAAAAGTATTGTCCTCTCTCATCTTAAACGGCACCAACCACCACTGAAACCAGCTGAATATTTATAAATGATATAATAGTGGTAGGGTGCAGGGCACTGAAACATAATTTCTCCTGGGTAGGTGTAATAAAATATGGAATGAAATGAACTCTCTAGGTCAGTAACATTCCTTTATTAAACACTGAATTCCGGAGTGAAGTGAATCAAGTACATTAGTAGTCTTGTGAAACCACACTTACACCCATTCTGTCATCTCTTTCCCCAGATAACATGCCTAACCTCCCAGAGTAGCTCTCTTAAACAATGACTCATATGATTGGAGAAACAGGAGGGGTGGAGTGTGTGTGTGTGTAGGGGTGGTGGGGGTGGGGGGGGTGTGAATTAGCGAGTCAGACAGCTTTCCCACTGGGCACGGATTTCAGTTCAACGTTTACTTTTGACTTACATTTGGTTTGAGTTTTCAACTACGTGAACTCAACGTGAAACGAACACAAAAAAAATGTAATTGGATTTAGGTTCAAAGTTGGGTGAAAAAAAGACTAGATTCCCTGACGTTGATGACTTTTCGCAAATCCAATCAGTTTTACACGTTGATTCAACGTCATCACAATTGTATATWTTTTTAAATGACGTTGAAACAATGTTGATTCACACAGTTTTTGCCCAGTGGGTTGWTATTGTTGTGGAAGTTATCTCTCTGTGTCAAAAAGAACATGCCCGAAGGATGGAGTAATGAGGGGACCCCAAGAGAGGATATCAGGCCACTTCGAGACACACTGCCTGCCTCCCAAATTGCGCCCTATTCCCTATTTAGTGGTGGGGATGGACATAACATTTATATCTGCAGAACAATTATATCTCTATAAGAATCATATCTCCAGAGCAATCATGTTTCCAGAACAATTACCTCTCAAAGCAAAGCAAATGATAGCCAAAAACAATTTCCCACATCCCAGTGGAAACCAAAGTGCTATTTGATTATGTTTGTTTCTACACAACCCCCCCCGCCCCCCCGCCCCCCCCATACACACACTAATGAACGAAGCCAACCCAACCAGTGTTCAGCCAGTACAGTATGTCTGATGCCCTGCTCTCTATCTGCAGTAGAACAGAGGTGTGTGGCTGTAGAGGCAGGGTTCTGGTTGACTACATAAGGGGACAACACAAGGTGTCAGG
>NC_036875.1:12613902-12618644 GCF_002910315.2 Salvelinus sp. IW2-2015 | reverse complement strand
GAACACACGAGAAGAGAGGGAGGAATGAGACGCCATCAAGTTAGACTAAGACCATAACAGGCAATACGCATTCGCTTTACTGGTAGGAATTATAATCACTATGCTCCTCTGTCTGTTCTTCCTACATAGGTATTATGCGCTGATTGTAACCACGCAGTCCTTCACCTTCTCATGTATCTCCTTCTAGTAGACGAGTCTTTCTCTGACTTCTTCTTCTTTATTTCGTACTCCCTTTCGCGTTATCGGGTCAATGTCGCGTTTTCGCTCGATCTATTACCATGGGGTCGGGCATTCTACGTTTCTCGTCTTATGATTTCTTTCTTCTGCGTGTGACCATGGCTTCTCTCGTATGGTGTCTCTTGTACATCCTAGTAAGCACCAGCTCTCCGTTCTTTTATACTCTCTTATCTCTGTCGTCTGAGTTACTGGCTTGCGATACTTGACTCACTGTTTCTCCTGGCGTAGCACATTCGCTTTCTCTCGCTCCACTCTTATTATAGCTCTCGCTCGTAGGATCATTTGCTCTCCTTGCACCTTCGCTGTTCGTCTTGTCTTAGGCACCCATCTCCGGCCTAGCTACTTTTCAACGTTCATTTTTATTAATTTTGTTTTGTTTTGGCTGTCCACTCTCTTGTCATCACACACGCAAAAAATGTACGGTTGCCTACAACGGTGCACCGTTGGTCTTCTTCTAAACGACGGACGTAACAAGGGAGACAAGTTCACCTTTCCAGCGAGAACAATAGCCTAGAAAACAGCTGCCAAATTACACAGAGTGTGCTTAACCAAAGAGTGACATTCAATGTTCCTGAGTGGCCTAGTTACGTCTTGACTTAAACTTGACTTGAGAATCTATGCAGAACATGAACAATGAGCTGTGTCTCAGCCAATGCATCAACAACCAACTGACAAAGCTTGAGAAGTTTTAAAAAAATATTGCTATCAATCCACGGTGTGGCAAAGCTTTTAAGGACTCGCACGCTGTAAGTTGCGCGCCAAAACCTAATTCATTGTATTGGAACGCAGGTGGTGAATACTTATGTAAATGAGATATTGTCTGTCAATTGTGAAATGAGTTCTCTGTGTTTGTCAACTTGTCATTATGGGTACTTGTGTTAGATGGGGTGAGGAAGGAAAATAGGTTTTGATAACTGACCTGCATCCTTTTTTGGACACTCTCTACGTTTTCGCCTCGATAACCAAATACCACGTTTAATAAGTCAACCTGTGTGCGTTCTTTTGCAAATATCTTTACTATACAAGGAGTGATCTGTGGCTTCATGCTTTTTTGTTCGTCCACTAGTACCTCGCTCTCTCGTCGCGTGTCTACATCTTGTCTTCATATCTTGTCCCTCATCATAGCCATCCAGTAATTACCCTTTCTCTCTCCTTTTCGCCTCATAACCAATCCTTCTCTCTCTTTTCTCGTACCCTCCGCTTCTTTCTTTTCCCTCGTTAGATCTGGCCTATCTCTACGCTCTTCATACTATCTATCTTCCATGACACGTGCAATTGCTCCTTGCATACTCTCTCTCTTTCTACCGAATCATGCTGTACGTTATGCGGATCGACTTTGTGGCACTCGCTCATTCTTTTCCATCCATTGATCAATCAGATACTCCTTCTGTCTTTTTATTATAATCTGGTCGCTCGAGTCCTTATGTAATAAACCATTTCTCCTCCTTCTCTCTGGTCTCCTCGGTAAAGCGCATCGTTGTCTTTGGTCTTCTCTGTATATTTTTCAATTCCTGCATCTTTCATTCCTCGCCTATTTCTTATCACACTCTTCTATGAAGAGCAAATGGCGAGTATATCGAATTTGGACAAAGTGTGTCAGCTTGGTCATATTTCGAGTTAGGCCCACAGTCCACTAGATTTGTTTATTCATTCTGAGTTGTGTGTTTCTCGTGATGTCAATTCGTGAGTTCCGAGTTGTTTGTGTCTACATTTCCTTTGCTATGTATAGAGAACTTGTAAACAGTTGTTCAGTTATTACATCTGAAAGTCATAGGCTGTCCAGTGCTGTACGTGGTATAGAAGGAGAGAGGAACAAGACGGCGTAGGGAGAAGGAGCTAGCGAGTGTATGTGTGTGGATGAAACTAGTAAGGCTTTGAGCGACGCAGGACGACTAGCGGGGCAAAAGAGGCGTAGTGTACGTCCACAGAACTGCAGATCTTACCGGCTCACTTGCAGCCCATACTTGCTTGTCACAAACCCTCAATCAGCTCACCTCATCAAAAGCGACGTCCTCCCCTGTCCTAGGGGAATGTTGGAGATTGAGAGAAATGGGCACGAAGAGTTACAACAACTCAATGACTTCTGACTTGAAATTTGACGCTGTCGGGAGTTGATAACCCGAAGCGAGCTAGTGTGGGCGGCACTGTAGCTGCGTTTCAAGATCGTCGGAGCTTGACGTCGTAGCAGTTCGCATTCAGTAACGACCGACTCTGGGCTGTGCTGCGCCCCCCTCGGATGGCGCCTCACTCCATCTCTCCTCACTTTTCCCGCAGCACGCTCAACTGTCTGCATGTCCTTGTCAATGTTCGCCTCACTGGTGATAATTGTGCACTTTGGTAGAATATACTCACACGTAGAAAGGGATAGTTGAGAGTGGCTAGACCTACACGCTAGACTACCAACATCTGGAGCATTCTCACTAATAAGAGGATAGGCATACACAAGCCATCATAACATTGAACTAAGCAGGTTAGTATTTTGGGCTTGAACTATATAGTCTTACTTCGAAGAATTGTTTTAAGCTATTGTTTAAAATTGTGACGTTATAGAGGATAACATTCGATGCATTATACACATGTCAGAGTACTTAGAATTTATTGTATTACGATAGTAGTCCTTTTTTTAACCTCTCATAACATACTAGAGATGAATAACAAGCAGATATGGTCCCAGCTCGAAATACTAATCGTTAACATTTGTTCAGAGGTGGACAAGTATCTACATAGAAGATGTTAATATCAAAATTAGACGCATGCAACTCCATATGGTCTCGGCGTACACTGAGGAAACACGCATATTTTGCATGACTCCTATAATCTTTAATCGCTCTTCAATGCTTCTGGAAACTAGCGGATGAAATTAAATTGCACAAGGGAGTGGAAAAAGGACCTGCTCTGGTCCACTCTTGCTTCGATCAGTTTCTCAAGTGCACCTCGAGTGGCTCTGAAAGTTTAGATTAAGACGTTGCATGAGACTGTTCTCTCGCAACGCCATGTTTGAACAGCACTGAGTGCATAAGCATGTTTAGTCGCTGATTTTACTCATTCAGCTACTGTTTTATCAGTTGTGCTAAGGGATAAAATTAGGAAGGTCATTCGACTCTTGTCCCTTGTTTTGTTAGGTGTGGTGTCGTGTGTGCTGTGTGTGTTGCTGTGTTGTGTGGGTTGTGTGTGTGTGTGTTGTGTGGTGTGTGTGCTGTGGTGTGTGTGTAGTGCTGTGTGTGGTGTTGAGGCTGCGCTGAAAAGCCAGTAGCACAATTGATGGTACACGATCTGTGTGCTGGTTCGACCTCTAATTTTAGTCCCAGACACGATAAACAGTGTGATATAAAACAGCTAAACATGCATGCACCGTGCTTGTCAAACATGCTGTTGCGAACACCACAGCAACAAGCTTGAGCAATTCGGAGTAAAATCGAGTGGACAGGGCCTTCCATGTGCATTCATCCATGTTCAGAAGATGAAGAGTAGATGGTGAAAGATCTGTTTCCAGGCCCAGCCAATATATTAAGTACAGCTGTGGCTGTCCACTTGAATTGAGATTGGCTGGGCATCTTTTTTCTCTCTAGTTAGGGAGGCACTTTGAATCAAAATCAATACTGCAGGTAATCACAATCCCAAAAGCCTTTAAACAAGCACATTTCAAGAACATTAGCAAGAATGGCCTCTTTTGTGTTTGTGTGTGTGTATGCCTACCTTCGAAACTCAGTGTGTGTCTAGCTGTGTCAGCCTCTATGCTCCCTTCATGTGTATTCTCCATGCACATTATCACCAGTGAGGGAGCGTGCAAGGCATGCAGACAGGCGTGCTGTGCGGGGTGGGGGCTGTGTCAGCCTCTATGCTCCCTTCATGTGTATTCTCCATGCACATTATCACCAGTGAGGGAGCGTGCAAGGCATGCAGACAGGCGTGCTGTGCGGGGGGGGGGTGGGGGGGGGGGGGGGGGGGGGTTCGGCTGAGCAGGGCTCGTGGGTGGCGGGGGATCGGCAGAATTAACAATCTGTGACCGTCCCATTTCCCATTCGTTCCCCAGGAGGGAGGAGGTGGTTGATGAGGGAGAAGGGGGTGACAAGCGAGGGGGGACCGTAAGCAGGGCTCGTGGGTGGCGGGGGATCGGCAGAATTAACAATCTGTGACCGTCCCATTTCCCATTCGTTCCCCAGGAGGGAGGAGGTGGTTGATGAGGGAGAAGGGGGTGACAAGCGAGGGGGGACCGTAACTCATTCTTCTCATCCCTCTGTCCCTGGCTCCCTGTCTACCACTCCTCCTTCTTTCCCTCCAGTCTCCCTCTCTCCGTAATGACTGGACAGCCACTGAACATGTTACATGCCACTGAAAGGTGTGACAAAACTCGGAACAATGACATAAGAAACACAACTCAGGAAAACATTCTGGGACTGTTGCTCCAACCAGCGACACCATGCCAAGGGGTCTGCATTTGGTTTTATGAAGGAGGAGAAGAGAAGAGGGAGGGAATGAAAGGAGAAAAGAGAGAGAAGGGAGCG
>NC_036875.1:12604437-12613446 GCF_002910315.2 Salvelinus sp. IW2-2015 | reverse complement strand
GAGGGAAAAGAGAGAGAAGGGATGGTATGAGGGAAAAGAGAGAGAAGGATGGTACGAGGGAAAAGAGAGAGAAGGGATGGTATGAGGGAAAAGAGAGAGAAGGGATGGTACGAGGGAAAAGAGAGMGAAGGATGGTAYGAGGGAAAAGAGAGYGAAGGATGGTATGAGGGAAAAGARAGAGAAGGGATGGTATGAAAGGGAGAGAGAAGGATGGATGGTATGGGTCTTAGGTCTAATTGTGCTCTCTGCATGGTTGCCTGTTAATTGGTCGTGGTTTAATTAGTTTGATAAACACACACATGGGACCCAGACTGCATGGGAGCCACTACAGAGACACACACACAGCCAGGACAGGAGATGCCAGAATGGCTGCTGCTGTCTAAGATGGATCATTACCTCTGTGCCAGCCTGCTCGCACTGCCTGTATCCCAAATGGCACAGTATGCCCTATATAGTGCACTACTGTTGACCAGGGCCTATAGGGCACTATGTAGGGAATAGAGTGCCATTTGGGATGCATTCACTKACAGTRTGGTTGTTAATACACAGCAGCCTGGGCCGTGCCCTTGTGTATGCTACCCAGAGACATAGGAGAGGTTGGCCAACTGGGGTTGAGATTGAGTTTTGAACGGGTGCCAACTTGGCACCAAAAGCTTATAGTAAAGGAGTTTGTTAAACCGAGCAAATGATCCCACTCCTAGTGAATCAGTTAGTGGATGGATGAATACAAAAATAAGATGACACCCACATAGTAAAATCGCATGAGTTAATTCAACTCCTATGGAGTCAAATGTAACACTATTTTGGTCATGGGTTTGGTTTTTTTGGGAGTTAAAATGACACTAAATGGAGTAAATATTAAACTCTGAGAGTTTCTTAAATTTAACTCCAATTGCCATTTTACTAATTTCAGTGTCATTTTTAATCAACTCCCTTGCCATTTGACACTTTTCTGCAGCACAGTGCATTTTTCTTTCAGTTGACTTCCTTTGAGTAATAATGATGTAAAGCCGTATTTGAATATTTCTGAATGTTTCACATTATGGCGTTTTGCAAAAAGATATCCAATTTCTGTTGGAAGCCATCTTACAGGAAGATATCCGGCACTTTTACATCACCCCTAACTTGCATTCAGAACACCTGTCAGAGTAGGGAAGACAATACAGTACATGGAGGGAGACTACCTACGTCAAACTGGAACAACTATCTCACTAACAGTTGCTATGAATCCAACCACTTACAGATTGGATTAGTTTAGAAAAATGTATGTTTCTGATCTTATCTTAGTGTAGCATCAGATAAAAAGAAACAGTCAATGTACAAGAGAAAACACAGATCTTGAAAAATGTTTTAAATGAACCCGCAACAGAGTGCAGTGGACATGAGCGGTCACGGTCAGTCCAAAATACATTTTCTTCTTAGTCTAATGGTCTAAGACGGTGATTGCTTCCATGGGAGACACTGGTTCATATCCAGAGTGTTACATTGGCGCCAAATGTGGGGCGGGCTCTCGTGGGGGAGGGGTCAAAGGGGGGTGAATGGGGGGKGAATGTGTCAGACAAGGTTGCGTGACGAAGAAGACCCTCCTGTGARCTTCAAAACCAGTGTCTGCCCTCAGCGCAAAAGGACATTTCCTCTCTGTCTAAGACATTGGTTGCTCCCCTGGGAGACCTGAGTTCATATCCCGTGTGTTACAAGAGCATGCTGGGAATTATTTTTTTATATTTAACTCCCTGTCTCTGGTTACTCTTAAAGGGAAACTTCAAAAATGTTCTACTTCATATTCCTCATCTCCAGCACCACCCCAACATCTACATGTGAAAATGGTGCATTTCTATGTTTTGTTGTAAAAGAAAAGATAGGAGATACGTGTTTATAATGACATCATCGGTGTTCATCGTGTGAATTTGGCATTAGTAATTGTCTGCTAACTGGTTGATGATGTCATTGAAAACGCTTATCTTTCTCTGTCTTTTTTTACTACAAAACATAGAAACGCACCATTTTCATGATATTGGGCTGATGCTGAAGATGATGAATATGACTTTGAAAAATCGTGACGTTTCCCTTTCATTGAGTTAAAAGTACTCCTTCCCAATGAACTCCAGTTATCAATACTAACTCCAGGGAGCGTATCACTCTCTCTAGGGTTAAGATAACTCCCAATAGAGTCAATTTAAACCAGATTTGGTGTAATGAGTCAACAGGATTTCAGCAGGCAGTGAGAGGGATATTGAGATAGAAATAGAGGGGTAAGAATAGGAAGAGGTGACTCACCGAAAGAAAATAGAGATGGAGAGAGAGGGAGACAGAGAGAGAGACCGAGAGACCGAGAGAACGAGAGAGAGAAAGAGATTGTTTACTTCACTTTTGTTTATTATCTACTTCACTTGCGTTAACATATGTTTCCTATGCAATAAAGCCCCTTGAATTGAATTGAATTGAGAGAGAGAGAGAGAGAGAGAGAGAGAGAGAGAGAGAGAGCTAAACAGCAAATTGGCGAGTTTTATCTAGTATTGATTTTTCAGTGTAACATTTCTAGTGTTTTTTCAGCTGTTAAATTAACACTCATTGGTTTAAAAGAAACCCAGTGTTTGTGTTAAAAACCAGTGTTTAACCAAAACCACACCTATCATTATCATATTTCCCAGCATGCTCTAGGAAGGTTGACTTTTAGAATTATTTGTTTCAATATCTATGTTTTGATTGATTAATTAATTAATTAATGTTATGCAACTCAAATATAAATAACATACATTTTTCTAAACTATTCCAATCTGTTACTTGGACTTATTTCACCTGTTACCGAAATGGTTTGGCTGAACAGTCATTCTGAATGCAGGTTGTGGCTGAATACAAATTCAAAATGTTGAATATCCACACTCTGGCTGGATTCTAATAGGAATTACACATCATTTTGCAAGCCATCATAATGTGACTTGCAGGTCTGTAAAACACAAGTTTCAGACCACCTTATTGGGTAAAACTAGGCCCTCAAAATAAGGCCTTATTAAATACTTGTTGTATTGTGTTAAATMATTTMATTTAAATTATCAAATATTCACTTGGAATATCAGTTGGTGAAGGCCACAGGACTGAAAATGGATGAATGCAACAAGCATGTCTGTGTCACGAACAAACACAGTCATGGGTGGTTARTCAACAAAACAGCAAACAAGAATCAGACACACCAGATCTAAACACAAATAAACCACCAAAACACYTGCAAACCTCAGTGAATTCATCCCTCATCAGTGTTTTAAACTGCCCTATTGGCACCAAGGAATCAACATTTAATGAAGTTTGTAAATTATACAAAAACAAGGGGGGCGTTAAAACTAAAGAATGATTTACAAAGCAAAAACAGGTTTTTAGAAATGTTTGCTAATTTATAAAGAAAAATATATAATCCATTTACATAACATTTACACATTTACATGAACCACTTTTGCCGGTGATTACAGCCTCGAGTCTTCTTGGGTATGACGCTACAAGCTTGGCACACCTGTATTTGGGGAGTTTCTCCCATTCTTCTCTACAGAATCCTCAAGTATGTCGGGTTGGACGAGAGCGTCGCTGCAGCACTATTTTCAGGTCTCTCCAGAGATGTTTCGGTGTCTGTTCAAGTCTGGCTGTTGGCTGGGCACTCAGGGCATTCAGAGCTTTCCTGAGCCATACTGCGGTTCTTGGGCTTTGTGTTAAGGGTCCAGTTGCAGACAAATCTTCACCCCAGCCTGAGGAAGCGGTTTCATCAAAGATCTCGCCTTGTACTTTGGCTCCTGTTCATCTTTCCCTCGATCCTGATAGGTCTCCAGTCCTTGTCGCTGACAAACACCCCTCACTGCAATGATGCTGCAACACCAGGCTTCACCGTAGGGTGTGCTCTAGGTTCTCTCTAGTGTGACGCTTGTGCATTTCATGCCAAAGAGTTCAATCTGGTTTTCATCAACAGAAATCTGTTTCTTTTTGCTTTTCAAAAAATAAAATAAAAATTTTATTTGTCACATACACAGGTTAGCAATGTGAATGCAGATGTAGCGAAATGCTTGTGCTTCTAGTTCCAAATGCAGTTAATAACCAACAAGTAATCTAACTCTAAAATTCCACAACACTACTATTAGCACATCAAGTTAAAGGATAAAAGATAGGTACATGTAAATATATGAATGAGTGATGGTACACGAACGGCATCAAGGCAAGATGCATTAGATGGTATATGATACATGTATAACATATGAGATGAGTAATGTTAGGGTATGTAAACATAATAGTGCAATAGTTTAAAGTGGCTATGAACATGTATTACATAAAGATGGCAAGATGCAGTAGATGATATAGAAGTAAGTAATACATATATCATCATGAGATAGTAAATTGTAGGATTGTAAAACATATATATAAGTGGCATTGTTGTAAAGTGCTAGTGGCATTTTACATAATTTCCATCATTCCATTATTAAAGTGGCTGGAGTTGAGTCATATGTTGGCAAGGGACGCTAAATGTTAGTGGTGGCTGTTTAACAGTCTGATGGCCTTGAGATAGAAGCTGTTTTTCAGTCTCTCGTCCCTGCTTTGATGCACCGTGTACTGACTCAGCCTCTGGATGATAGCGGGGTGAACAGGCATGGCTTGGGTGGTTGTTGTCCTTGATGATCTTTAGGCCTTCTGTGAATCGGTGCTGTAGTGTCCTGAGGCAGGTAGTTACCCCGGTGATTGCCGTTGTGCAGACCTCAGCTACCCCTCTGGAGAGCCTTACGTTGTGGGCGGAGCAGTTGCCGTACACAGGCGGTGATACAGCCGACAGGATGCCCTCGATGCTGGCATTGTAGAAGTTTGTGAGTGCTTTTGGTAACAAGCGAATTTCTTCCAGCCCTCCTGAGGTTGCATACGAGGACGCTGCTGCGCATTCTTCACAAACGCTGTCTGTGTGGGTGGACCAATCAGTTGTCCGTGATTGTGTACACATACACCTGGAGAACTTGAAACTTTTGCAACTCCAAGGGGCTGTCGTGCCTTTTACTGAGTGCTTTCGCTGGCCAACTCTACCAATAAAAGGTCTGATGGTGGAGTGCCTGCAGAGAATGGTTTGTCATGTCTGGAATTCTCTCATCTCCATAGAGGAGCTCTGTCAGAGTTGACCATTGGTTCTTTGGTCACCCAACGTCTCCTAACCGAAGCTCTCTTCTTCCTCCTCGATCGTTTCTCATGTTTGGGGCAGGCGATCCGTTCTTAGTTGCTCTAGGAAGAGTCTTGGTGGTTCTATAATAACTATTCTTGTCCTTTAAGAATGATGGAGGCCACTGTGTTCTTGGGGACCTTCAATGCTGCACATACATTTTTTGGTATCTGACCCCATATCTGTGCCCTCGACACATCCTGTCTCGGAGCTTACGGGACAAATTCCTTCAACCTCAGGCTTGGGTGTTTTCCTCTGACATTCACTGTCAGCTGTGGGACCTTATATAGTCAGGTGTGTGCCTTTCCAAATCATGTCCAATCACTTGAATTTACAACAGGTGGACTCCAATCAAGTTGTAGAAACATCTCAAGGATGATCAATGGAAACAGGTTGCACCTGAGCTCAATTTAGAGTCTCATAGCAAACGGTCTGAATACATATGTAAATAAGGTATTTCTGTGTAAAAAAAATGTATAAATGTGCAAACATTTCTAAAAACCTGTTTTTGCTTTGTCATTATGGGGTATAGTGTGTAGATTGAAGAGGAAAAACTATAATTGAATTCATTTTAGAATAAGGCTGTAACGTAACAAAATGTGGAAAAGGTCAAGGGGTCTGAATACTTTCCGAATGCACTGTATAAATAGTGAAGAGGACAGGTCCCAAAATCAACCCTTGCGGGACAACTTTAGTATCGCTAAGGTAACTTGACACCGTCAGAAAGCACACTTGCAAGACGCCTGGTCGAGGCCYATTTCAGACAACCTCTGAATGAGTAGGGGATGGTGGACAGCATCAAAGGCCTTGAATAGGTCTATAAATATAGCACTACAGTGAGTCCTAGGATCTCAGCAATTTAACACATCATTTAAGACGGCGTAGCTGCTGAATCGATCCTATGTCCWGGTCTAAAGACAGAATGGTGAACATTAAGAATATCGTTCTTGACGTTCTTAGCTGAGAGATTGCCAGTGATTCTAATATTTTTGCAAGGCAAGATAGAYTAGAAATTGGGCAGTAGTTATCTAGGTCAGAAGGATTCCAGCATTTGTGAAGGGGGAGGACCTGCACCGCCTTCCATATCTTAAGGAWAGCACCAGAAGCAATTGTTAAATAGCAATGTGGGTCAAAGGTTCAACAATGAGGGAGGCAGAAAACTGCAGTAGAAAGGGATCAAGCGAATGAGCTCCAGTAGATTTTTTTTAACGTACATTTTGCATGGCATTTGGTACATCATTGACATGAAATAGTTCAAATAAAAAAAAGTGTGAGTTTCTGGAAGAGCATAGTTCTCTGCTATCTGTTCAGAGGTGAATAAAGGACACCCTCTTGTGGAACTTTAGATATTTTCAGAAACTATTCTTTCATATAGAGGGCCAGCTTAGGCCAAATGGTTATTAAAAGCACCACAAATGTAATTTTAGTCTTTTATTGGACCAGAGGCTATCATAACCTGCTGGGACAATGAGGGGGTGAAGTTTTGTTTCAAAGATTTGACCACTCAAGAATTTTGCTGGATTTCCACCATTCTCAGACACACAATTCATGAGGTATGTTGACTTTGCTTTCCTAAGCAGAGTAACACATCTATTTCTCAAATGTCTGAAGGACTGCCAGTCAGAACTAGAATCAGTCAATCTAGCTTTAGCCCAAGCTACATTTCTTTCATGAAACAATGGGTCATGCTTATCTGCCACAGAGTAAAACATTCAAGGGCCTGATCCAAAACAGAGATAGAGGATAGACCCTCCCAATTGTAGAACACCAGGTCATACAGAAAATGTTGCTCATTAAAAGTTCTGAAAGGTCTCTTTGTAATAACGCGTGKACGCGATTTAGGTAGCTTAGTGTCTCTAATGCAAGCAATGGGACACTGGTCACTGAGCTCGTTAGCAAAGATTCAATTGGCTGTACAGTATATTGTACTTAGGAGGAGCGTTTGTCAGAATGATATCCAAAAGAGTCGAGTTTACAGGGTGTTTTAAGTTGGTTCAGATATCAGTTGAGTAAATAAAATGCTCAGTACAAATATATGTCAGTCTATCTGATACTGGCATCAACCAATCCAGGTTAAGATCACCCAATCTTAACCTTAGTTGGGTATTATTACCGAGGCCCACATTTAGGACAAGACATTCAAATTGTTTGGGGACAGAGGTGGTGATACACACAGCAACATTCAAGTTGTTCTTTCTGAATATGGCGACCCCCTCCTCTGCCAGCTCTGTCAGATCTATTCACATGATTTCCATTCAGAGACACATCAGTCTTTTTTTTAACCAAGTCTAGAAATGATCTAAACGATCTAAACTTCTGATATTTACATGAATCAGTCCAAAAGCTGCAGGATTTCAGATGAGACAGTCTCTAACACAAACATGCTATGATCAGAGAGAGAGGATGAAAGAGAGTTGCAAATTGCATTCATTTAGCCATTATTTGACTTCTCTCATATACAGTAGTTAACGAGACAAAATTTTTGATGAATCTTTGGGTCATTTCGACATAGATCTGTTAACATTATCTTAGAATGTCTATTACCAGAAAGCCATGACTATTCAGCAACAACACATATTTAAGTCCTTGAGTCTGATCCATACTGTCCTTCACACTGCCCTCCTCCAGTAGAATGAGATTAAGAAAACAGCTGGAGATGATGACGATGGTTAAAGTAATAGCAGCTGGAGATGATTGACAGGGAATAAAAGAACTAGCAGGCTGGAAGATGATGACAGGATAAAGTAACTAGCAGGCTGGAATGATACAGGGTTAAAGTAAACTAGAGGCTGGAATGATACAGGGTTAAAGTAACTAGCAGGCGGAGATGATGACAGTTAAAGTAACTAGCAGCTGGAGATGATGACAGGGTTAAAGTAACTAGCAGGCTGGAGATGACGCAGGGTTAAAGTAACTAGCAGGCTGGAGATGACAGACAGGTTAAAGTAACTAGCAGCTGGAGATGAAGACAGGTTAAAGTAACTAGCAGGCTGGAGACATGATGACCATGGGTTAAAGAACTATGCTACAGAGCTGGAGCATGATGACAGGTAAAGTAACTAGCAGCTGGAGATGATGACAGCGTTAAAGTAACTAGCAGCTGGTCCACTTGTAAATGTCACAGCCAGTAATCAGCTCTGAGTGCCTGTCAAACAGCATCACCAGACAGACAGACAAACAACACAAACATACAGTACTCTTTACTTCTGACTAGAGCCATCCTTCCACCACATACTCCAAGATTGCTCTGCAATTTACCTGTCGCAAAAATGTTGCTTTTCAATAAAGGAGCCTGCTAGAGTTGAATTAGCAAATGAGAGATTGGAGTGGTGATTGTTTTAATTTTTGAGTTTTCTGCACTTTTGAGGTAAGTCAATCTGTGTTTGGAAATAAATGTGTGAGATTATGCTAATAACTTGCTGTAATGGTGGTTTGATATGGAGCAGACAGAGCTGGCATTGTGACAAACAATGCCAAGACATCCACACACACACCAGCTGCTGAACCACTGAACAGTGGTCAATACTGATATACATGATCATACACCATGTGTGCCCATCGCATTTTGTATTAGTTCAGTATGTTCTAACATCGAAACATTCCATTCTTCTGTGGGCACCTGCGCAATTACCTCTCTAACGAAATCCCTCTGTTCCTACCTCTCTCTTCTCTTCCCTCTCTCCTCTCTCTGTTCTTCGTCTTCCATCTCTTCTCTCTCTCTCTTCTCTCTCTCCTTTCTTTTTCTCTTTCTTTCTTCCGTCTCACTATTTCTCTCTCTCTTCTCTTTTCTCTCCCGCCCCCTCTCTGTCTCTCCCCCCCCCTCTCGCTTCTCC
>NC_036875.1:12598279-12604412 GCF_002910315.2 Salvelinus sp. IW2-2015 | reverse complement strand
TACCACACTAACAAACACTCACACACACACACCACACACAGACCACACACACCTACACACACACACACACCTAAAAGACCACACACAACCACACACACACACACGTACGCTAAATCTCTCGCTCCCCTTTTGACAGTATCTACTCCTCTCCCCGCTCTCTTCGGCCTCTGCCCTTGCTCCTCCTCCCTCCTCCTCCTCCTCCCTCCCCCCAAATCCTCCTCTCCCCCCTCCTCCTCCCCACTTCCTCCTCTACTTCCTCCTCCTTCTCCCCACTCCTCCTCCCCCCACCTCCTCCCCAACCTCGCCTCCTCCCCACTTCCTCACCTCCTCCTCCACTCCTCCCACTCCCCTCCTACCTCCCACTCCTCCTCCTCACCTCTCCTCTCCTCCTCCTCCTCCCCACTCCCTCCTCCTCCTCCCCACCTCCTCCCAACCTTCCTCCCCACCTCTCCCCCACCTCCTCCCTACTCCTCCTCCTCCCCCACTCCTCCATCCCTCCTCTCCTCTCATCCTCCTCTCCCCACTCCCCTCCTCCTCCTCCTCCTCCTCCTCCTCCTCCCTCCTCCCTCCTTCCTCCTCCCTCTACCTCTCTTCCTCTCATTCTCCTCCTGTACTCTTCCTCCTCACTCCCTACCTTCCTCTCTATCCTCCTCCCCACTCTTCCTCCTCTCCCCTCACTCCTCTCCCCTCCTCCTCCTCCCCACCTCCTTCACCTCCTCTCTCCCACCACCTAGCTCCCAACCTCTCCTCCTCCCCACCCCTCTCACATCCTCCTCCTCCACCCCTCCTCCCCACCACCTCCTCCTCACCTCCTCCCCCACCTCTCCTCGCCCTCCCCTCACCTCCTACCCTCCTCTCCCCTCCCACACTCCTCCCCACTCCCACCACCACTCACCTACCTCCCCATCCTCCCCACCTCCTCCCCCACTCTCCCCACCTCTCACCAACACTCTCCTCTCTCCACCTCCCTCCTCCCCCCACCCCTCCCCACCTCCACCTCCTCCCCAGCTCCCCACTCCCTCTTCCCTCCCCACCTCTCCTCCTCACTCCCTTCCATCCCCCAGTCCTCCCCGACAGTCCTCTCCCACCTCCTCCTCCCCTCCTCCCCCACCTCCTCCTCCCACTCCCTCCCTCCTCCCCACCGTCCTCCTAGGGGGAACATACACTAATCAACACGATGGAATCTGTTGTACCCTCTATATCAGCAGTCTGTGAGACTCCCGCCTCCATATATCCCCTGTCTAATCAACATCACTGGCGATACAGCTGCCTCCTGTACTGTGTGAACTACCACGTTGCAAATTGATTCATTTAGCCATTATTTGACTTCTACTATACACGTAGCTAACGAGACAAAAATCGTCTTTGATGAATCTTTGGCTCATTTCGACATAGATCTGTTAACAATTTATCTTAGAATGATTCTACCAGAAAGCCATGACTATTCAGCAACCAACACATATTAATCCTGAGTCTGATCCTACCGTCCTTCACACTGCCCTCTCCAGTAGAATGAATTAAGAAAACAGCTGGAATGATGACAGTGGTTAAAGTAACTATAGGCTGGAGATGATGACAGGTAAAGTTAACTAGCCGCTGGAGATGATGACAGGTTAAAGTAACTAGCAGGCTGCGAGATAGACAGGTATAAAGTAACTAGCAGGCTGAATGATTACAGGGTAACAGTAAACTGCAGGCTGAATGATACAGCATTAAAGTAACTAGCAGGCTGGAGATGATGCATTAAATAAAGCAGCTGGACAGATGCAAGGTAAAGTAACTAGCAGCTGGAGATGATGACAGGGTTAAAGTAATCAGCAGCTGGAGATGAATGACAGGTTAATAACTAGCAGGGAATGGAGCAGGTTGAAGAGCTAACTACCAGCTGGAGATGAAACAGTGTTAAAGTAACTAGCAGCTGGAGATGAGACCAGATGTAAATGAACTAGCAGCTGAATCGAATGCAGAGTTAAAGTAACTAGCTGAGCTGGAATGATGGTAACAGAGCTGCATAACAGTTAAAAACTAGCAAGCATGGAATATGACAGCAGTAAATAACTAGCAGCTGTCACACTTGTACAATGTCACAGCCCAGTCTAATCAGCTCTGAGTGCCTGTCAAAACAGCACCACCAGAACAGACAGGACAAACAACACAAACATACAGATACTCTTTACTTCTGACACAGAGCCATCCCTTTCCACCACGATACTCCTAGATGCTCTGCAATTACCGTCGCAAAAAATGTTGCTTTAACAAAAGTGAGCCTTGCTAGGATTTGAAGAGCAAAGACAGAGATTGGTGAATGTATTAATATTGCAGTTTTCCGCACTTAATTCCATGTAATTCATCCTTTCTTATTCTTTTTAGAAGATAGTAAGAACTTTGACTGATTATCAAAATAAAACTTAGACTCAGGGCGGGTAAATACTGCGCAATTTCTGAATGCCCCAGAACCAGCAAGCCATTACTCTAGCTGCCACAAAGAACTTTCAAATGCACTAAATCACTATCACACACCATACTGCCATATCTGAACCATCTCATTATGTGTGTGTGTGTGTGTGCACGTGTGTGTGCACGTGCGCGTGCACGGCCCCTGGCTGTAGCTGTGGATGTTAATCAGTAAAATGTTGAGGTGTGATATCCCAGGCTTAGCCTAATGTAGCCCTCATTATGAAGATTATCACTACTTATTAGCGTTCCCTGCCTGGGGCTAAAGGCTTATCCTACCTTATTTTCCACACACTGTGGTAATAACCCAAAAAATATTCTAACATATGCCATTTAGCAGATGCTTTAATCCAAAGCAATTTACAGTCATGCGTGCCTAAATTGTACGTGCGGGTGGTCCTGGGAATCGAACCCACTATCCCGGCAGTGCAATGTTCTACCAACTGAGCTACAGAGGACCACATTCTGAGCCAATGCTGGGATGATCAAACTGCCTAGTCTCCTAGTTAACATGATCAATCAGGGAGTCGTGTTAGTTTATGGATAAATATATGGATTATAGACGTTATGCTCCATGTTTGATACGCTCTTCGTGCTGTGTTTCAGAATTCCACACATAAAGTAGAATAAAAAAAAMCTGTGTTTTCATGAGGAGCTCAACTCTGATGAAAGTCGTTTCAATAATTCAGAGCAGAAAGCAGAAAGCATGGAGCTTTGTACCGAACGACTAAAGCACAACTACAGTCAGACATGTTTCCCCTTCACTGGAAAAGAGAGGCAACTGCAAAGTTTTCAGAATCTGAGTGGACTCTGAAAACCTGCATACAAACTACTGTTTGCCTTGTCTATGCTATAGGCCACTGGTTCCCAACCAGGTACTAGGACCACAGGGGGTACTTGAGAAGACTCATGAGACCATAGGCCTACTGGTAAAATGCACATGAGGGGGTACTTCAGGGGTACTCTGGGCAGAGTAAAATTCRGTTGGTGGAACAATAACCAAAACAGGTTAGGAACTACTGCATAGGCTCTAGACTGTTATGTACAGGATGAGTTCAATACATCAAAATCTCATGTTGTACACAATACAATTTTCCTCCATGTTTGGAACATTTAACTTCACCCTCACATGGCTCCAGGAATTCTGTAGTATACGAGGAGAGAGAATAGCAGGTTGGTTTGWGGTGCTACTGAGTCACAGTACGATGATAAGCGCATCGCTCCACCACTCCAGGTTGCCGCTGCCTCCAAGCCGTCCGTCTGTCTGTCTGGCCTCCTATCACTTTTAATTATMTTTTCTAACTGTGTTTTGGCCTGGCCATGGAGGGCTGGGAATCTGCTGGCCAGATYATGCAGGTGTGAGCTCTCATCACCCTCTCTATTGCTGAAGGGACAGTAATTAACAGTGTTTGGTTGCCACGCTCCATTTAATGATGAAGGGATCAAACTGAGAAATGATCATGACCACTCACACAGTGATCCCTGGCTACCGAACCGAGCACGACAGGAGAGGACTGAAGGAGAGAGGGAACGAGGGAGGAGGAAAGAGCAGAACGGGGTGGGATGTAATGAAGGTAAAGGGTTCAAAGTGCACTGGACCTAGCTGTTCCAAATAATTGTCATGTTCAGAGAAAGAACACCACTCATCTTTCGCCCTCTCCTCCTGTTGTGTTCTGCTGCACTACCCAAGTGCATTATAACATACCTATTAAATACAGAAACTGAAGTGCCTACTGAGATAATGTTGTGATATGTAGAAGAAGAGTATGCATGTGGTGATGATGTATGTGGTGATGGAGTGCTAATCTTGCCAAGTAAACGTACACTTAATTATACCTATCGTGTCCTTATGTTACTGAGCCTACTACATGACACCTCCTCTCCTCTCTTCCTCCTCTTTCCGCCCTGCCACAGCTGTGTGTCCTCATCTGTGGAGAGATCAGGCTGGCACACTGTCACCCTGCTTGTCACAGCGGACACCAGGAACGAAGGGACACGATGGGCTACAATTACCAGAGATGGCATGGCAGCCATTACACAGCTTAGCAGGCCATGACTCATCAACCTCCTCCACCCTCCATTTCCACCATCCATTTCCACCCTCAATCTGAGGGCTGAGGGAGACAGCCTCTCATTTCAAGAGGCCTGTAGGATGGCACACTGGAGGGGGAAATGGAGAAGAGGAGAAAGAAGAAGCTGGCAAAAAGGCAAAGGAGTCGATTGGCTCTAGAGAGAGTTCTAACAGGAAAGAGGCAGGCTGGAAATTATGCTCTGGCACTTCCTAAATTAAAGTGGGTAGGGATTCTGGGTAATCTGGACCTGAGGAAATAGGGTCCTTGGCCACCGCAGGGAGGGAGGATAGACTTGTGAACATAATTTTGTTTTTTATCCTCCTCCCGCCTATATTCTTCTGGTTTTGGCATACTGTAGTCCTGTGAATCATGTGCAAAATTGACACATTTGTTCTGTCTGCAGGCAAATCATTTATTAAAGGGATACTGTGAGAGTTCGAGATTTAGGTAGTTTTTCTACTTACCCAGAGTCAAATGAACTCATGGATACCACTTTTATGTCTCTGCGTGCAGTTTGGAGATTATAGAATATAGCATATCGTTAGCTTAGCGCAATTCTCCGGTTACAGTATCCTCTCAAAAGCAGGGAAATACACCTTCTAATTACTCCAATGCTGGGTGGTTGGTCAGTCTTACAAAGCTATACATTGTAATCAATATTTGACAAATTTGTTAATTTTACCAAAGATGGTCTACTATATTGACAAGATAGTCGATTGACAGCTCTAACAATGGAAATACTGTACATGTCCCCAAAGATGGAAGACAGGCGGGAGGAGGCTAGATCAGATGGGACCATTCTAGCCAATGAGAGGGACAGATAGGTGTCAACAACAAGCCATAGAGAACATTGTATGCGTCCCAATGGCATTAACTGGGAATCTAACCCACAATCCTGGCATTGCAAGTGCCATGCTCTACCATCTGAGCAATTGAAGACCCCTAGCTTGCTTAGCAGCAGTCCAGCCAGCAATAATAAAAGAAAAATACCAAATCTCTGTGTTCTCTCATTAAAATGCAAGAAACAACTCTGATCTGGCAGACACACTACCACACTATATTGGGTCCTTCCTGGAAAGACTCACTGGTCTGTCTTCCTAGGAAACTGGAGGAATAATAGGGTCATTAAAAGGCATGGTTCACRCTGCCCTCATTCCCCACCTCCCCATCTCRTCCCTGTCTCTTTCCCGCCAAGTAAAGGGTGGGGGGTGGCAGGTGGGAGGACACACTGGGACACCCGGCTGTCTCTGTCACGCTGGTCTCACACAGAGACTTCAGGTAAGTAGGTAAGGGCGTGCGTGTGAATGGGTGTGTGCATACAGCTTGACGACTGTATGTTTGCATTACATGCACTAGGGTGTGTGTATCTGTCTGAGTGGGTGTGCTCACAGCACATGCGCTTATGTAGGAGTGCACATCTATAGTATGCATTACATGTCCTTCAAACAGAGGTAAATAAAAGTCAGTTGGAGGGGTTATGTGCTCTTTACTTCAGTACCTTTCTCTCCCTCTTCTCTTCAGTACCCTCTGTCAGCCCACTGCACACTCGGAGATGCCAGACCATAATCATTCTGGACAGCTCAGAGGAGCCACCGCGTCAACTGCCT
>NC_036875.1:12593703-12597907 GCF_002910315.2 Salvelinus sp. IW2-2015 | reverse complement strand
AGAGAGAGAGAGAGAGAGAGAGAGAGAGAGAGAGAGAGAGAGAGAGAGAGAGAGAGGTCATGTGTGAAATGGGTGGACCTGTGATAGATAAGTGGATTTGCTGTCCATCCAAGAGGAAAGCAAGCAAGATAAATTGACTGTCAAAAACACAGACACACAGGCAGGTGGGACTGAACAGACTGGGGTGTGGTCTCCAGTGTGTGTGTGTCTGAACTGGCACTATTTACTGCAGTGTCTCATGGTTCACTGCCTTGCATGCACTGCCAATAACGACTCGACCACAAAGGACACGCACACACATTTTTGAAAGCGAGTGAGGCACAGTTCCATTTTTTCCACAGCTGAGTGAGCAAGGTACTTAACCTGGATAGCTAGGGTGGGCGCTAACTGCGTCCTGCCTGGCCCTGCAGCTGTAGCCACAGATAGTATGTTAAACAAGCCTGGGTGCCACTGGCTACCACGCTGAGGAGGCCTTCATTATCATAAACGACACCGGAGACACACACACATATACACTAACACACACACACACACATATACACTAACACACACACACATATACACTAACACACACACACACACACACGCGCACACACACACACTGGGTAACATGCTGAGGGGCGTCTGTCTGCTACATCATCATAGACTCCATAAACAAAAATCCATACTCAATTCATTCCACTGACAGAGGTATCATGGGAGACTCTTAATCCAGAAGTGACAGCGCTAACCCAATACCATAACCTACTGCCCATAACATAATAACAAATGCATTGACTTGACTGTACTTCAACTTGTTACGTCGAGCTGCGGTGAACTAAAAAGCGGTATCACCTGTCTGGGAGCTTCTAGACCAGGGCTCTCCAGTCCAACCCTGTTCCTGGAGAGCCACCTTCCTGTAGGTTTTCAATCCAACCCGCTGTCACTGACCTGATTCAGKTCATCAACCAGCTAGTTATTAGAATCAGGTGACTAGACTAGCACTGGAGCCCTGTTCTATAAAATAAAACAGACAAATGGATTGAAATGTTGAGCTTGTCATCAGCTTAGAACCTGTTAGTTAGTCACAGCCAACCGCAGTACAGAAGACGTAATAGAATGAAACAGACTAGCCAATAAGAGTACAGAACCCTTAATAAGGCAAATAACAGTCAGGACATGCAATTTGGCAATTACTGTACGATAAAGAAAGACATGATTAGAAATATGCCTGAATTGAAACGGAAATACAAAGACAGCACAACATAATCTCTGGTTCATGTGAAGCAAAGTTCAAAGCTCTTGCTCGTGTCACTTGTCATGTGACGCATAGTTCAAAGCTCTTGCTCGTGTCACTTGTCATGTGAAGCATGAATGAAATCAAAGGTGAAGGAAATGAATTGATGAAGCACTCAAAAAAAGCTAMTATCACTGCAGCTATTATCACTGCTATTACCACCTGTTTAGTTTAAGATAGGCAATAGGAATAAGATCTASCATAATGTGTAGTAATTGTGTCATACATTTATACAGCAGTAATACTCTTTATTCAGGCATAAGTACACTATATATACAAAAGTATGTGGACGCGCCTTCAAATGAGTGGATTCTGCTATTTCAGACACAACTGTTTGCGACAGGTGTATAAAATCCAGGGCACAGCCATGCAATCTCCATAGAAAAACATTGGCTTGAGAATGGCCTGTACTGAAGAGCTCAGTGACTTTTAATGCGGCACCGTCATAGGATGCCACCTTTGCAACAAATCAGTTCATCAAATTTTCCGCTGCTTAGGTGCACCTGGTGAAACTGGAAGTGTTGTATTGTGAAGTGTGAAATGTAACGTGGCGCAACAACACGCTTGGCCGCAAAGTTGGTTAGTACCCCAAGCTTCCTGTTTACCAGGCAAGAACGAACGAACGAAGACACACGAACGAAGAGAGAGAGAGGAGAGAGAGAGAGAGAGAGAGAGGAGGGAGGGGAGAGAGAGAGCAGAGAGAGGTAGAGAGAAAGAGAAAAGAGAGAAGAGGAGAGATGATGAGATGAGAGAGAGAGGGAATAGAGAGAGGACGAGATGGAGATTTCGAAGAGAGAGAGAGAGAGAAGATGAAGAAGAGAGAGGAGAGAGAGAGAGAGAGGGAGAGAAGAAGAGAGAGAGAGAGAGGGTCATGTGTGTCGAAATGAATGGGACGCTGATAGATAAGTGGATTTGCTGTCCATCAAGAGGAAGCAAGCAAGATAAATTGACTGTCAAAAACACCCACCACCGTTGCTGCTTTGTGCTTCACTTCGTATCATTGTGAAGCATAGCTCAGAAAGCTCTTGTCGTCAATTTTATTCTTGTAGTGAAGCATAGCTTCAAAGCTCTTGTTGTATTCACCTGTATGTGAAGCATAGCTCAAAGCTCTTGTTCGTATCACTTGTGATGTGAAGCATAGCTCAAAGCTCTTGTTCGTATCACTTGTCATGTGAAGCAGAGCTCAAAGCTCTTGTTCGAATCACTTGTCATGTGAAGCATACAGCGTATAGCTTCATATTAAGCATTCTTTCCTATTGCTACCCTGCTCCAAAACCATGGATGCTAAAACAGGTGCATGAAATTAATTGATGAAGCACTCAAAAAGCTACTATCACTGCAGCTATTATCACTGCTATTACCACCTGTTTAGTTTAAGATAGGCAATAGGAATAAGATCTAGCATAATGTGTAGTACAGTAATACTCTGTATTCAGGCATAAGTACACTATATATACAAAAGTATGTGGACGCGCCTTCAAATGAGTGGATTCTGCAATTTCAGACACAACTGTTGCCGGCAGTTGTGTAAAATCCAGGGCACAGCCATGCAATCTCCACAGACAAACATTGGCATAAGAATTGCCAGTACTGAAGAGCTCAATGACTTTCAACACGGCACCGTCATAGGATGCCACCTTTCCAGCAAGTAAGTTCGGAACATTTCTGAAGTGGTGGGCCACACAAGCTCACAGAATGGGACCGCTAAGTACTGAAGCGCATAGTATGTAAAAATCCTTTGTCCTCGGTTGCAACGCTCACGACCGAGGACAAACCGCTTCTGGAAAAAACATCAGCACAATAACTGTTCGTTGGGAGCTACATAAAATGKGTTTCCATGGCCGAGCAGCCACACACAAGCTTAAGATCACCATGTGCAATGCAAATCGTTGGCTGGAGCAGYTGAAACGCATTCTCTAGAATTATGAATCACGCTTCACCATCTGGCAGTCCGATGGACAAACCTGGGTTTGGCGGATGCCAGGAGCAYGCTACCTGCCCAAATGCGTAGTGCCAACTGTAATGTTTGGTGGAGGAGGAATAATGATCTGAGGCTGTTTTTCATGGTTTGGGCTAGACCCCTTAGTTCCAGCGAAGGGAAATCTTTACGCTACAGCATACAATGACATTCTAGAAGATTCTGTGCTTCCAACTTTGGGGAAGGCCCTTTCCTGTTTCAGCATGACAATGCCCCTGTGCACAAAGCAAGGTCCATACAGAAATGGTTTGTCGAGATTGGTGTGGAAGAACTTGACTGGCCTGCACAGAACACCTGACCTTAACCCCATYGAACAACTTTGGGATGAATTGGAACGGCKACTGCTAGCCAGGCCTAACTGCCTAACATCAGTGCCCACTAATGCTCTTGTGGATGAAGTCCCCGTGGCAATGTTCCAACATCTAGTGTAATTCCTTCCCAGAATAGTGGAGGCTGTTATAGCAGCAAGGAGGGGACCAACTCCATATTAATGCCCATGATTTGGTAATGAGATGTTCGAGCAGGTTTCCACAAACGTATGGTCATGTAGTGTATGATATACAGTTGAAGTCGGAAGTTTACATACACTTAGGTTGGAGTCATTAAAACTCGTTTTTCAACCACTCCACAAATTTCTTGTTAACAAACTATAGTTTTGGCAAGTCGGTTAGGAYATCTACTTTGTGCATGACACAAGTAATTTTTCCAACAATTGTTTACATACAGATTATTTCACTTAAAATTCACTGTATCACAATTCCAGTGGGTCAGAAGTTTACATACACTAAGTTGACTGTGCCTTTAACAGCTTGGAAATAATTCCAGAAAATCGATGTCATGGCTATTAGAAGCTGCTTGCTACGCGCCCATCTATTGCTCACCTTTCAAAAACAGCGCATTGCCAGTGCTAGCTGTGTACCAGAGACTGGTGGTTTGAGGCAGGCTCTGTC
>NC_036875.1:12582517-12588064 GCF_002910315.2 Salvelinus sp. IW2-2015 | reverse complement strand
CAGGAAAATTATGTGGATATATTGAAGCAACATCTCAAGACATCAGTCAGGAAGTTAAAGCTTGGTCGCAAATGGGTCTTCCAAATGGACAAAGGCCCAAAGCATACTTCCAAAGTTGTGGCAAAATGGCTTAAGGACAACAAAGTCAAGGTATTGGAGTGGCCATCACAAAGTCCTGACGTCAATCCTATAGAAAATGTGTGGGCAGAACTGAAAAAGCATGTGCGAGCAAGGAGGCCTACAAACCTGACTCAGTTACACCAGCTCTGTCAGGAGGAATGGGCCAAAATTCACCCAACTTATTGTGGGAAGCTGGTGGAAGGCTACSCGAAACATTTGACCTAAGTTAAACAATTTACAGGCAATGCTACCAYATACTAATTTAGTGTATGTAAACTTCTGACCCACTGGGAATGTGATGAAAGAAATAAAAGCTGAAATAAATCATTCTCTCTACTATTATTCTGACATTTCACATTCTTCAAATAAAGTGGTGAGCCTAACTGACCTAAGACAGGGGATTCTTTACTAGGATTAAATGTCAGGAATTGTCAAAAACAGAGTTTAAATGTATTTGGCTAAGGTGTATGTAAACTTCCGACTTCAACTGTAAATGCTATGATGGTGTTGGTGCTGCATGGTATTATGAATGTGAAGTAGGTACATTATTCTGATGGTGTTGGTACTCTATGGTATTATGAATGTGGTGTACGTACATTATTCTGATGGTGTTGGTACTGTATGGGTGTATGAGTGTGGTGTAGGTACAGTGTTATTATTCTGATGGTGTTGTTGCATTGGCCCTAATCCTCAGCAGTGCTGGCTGTGATGCAACACTCTACCCTGCCTCTACACACAAAGACAAGCCCTGCTAGATTTTCTGCTCCACAGAATTAGGTGCAGCTAGCTAATAACAACATCCCGCTGTGACCAAGCCTGCCAGGGCTCACATACACACACGTACACACACATACACACACACACATAATTGGATAAACACACACACACACACACACACACACACACACACCCAAATGCACATGGAAATCCACTCCAACACACACGTAGAGACACAGAAAGACACACACATCTGCACACATATTCGTAAACAGACTCACACAAACAAATGTACACACACATACACACACGTTCACACACGTTGCTCAGTGCTGCAGCCAGTAAGAAGGTTCAGGTCCCTCCCTGCTAGGCTGTCCCCCACCCTGCCTCCCACTGCCTCTCTGTGCAAGGCTCAATTTGCCATCAGGAGATATCGATTCTGCTGCCTGCAGGCTTTTTATAGCAACCAGCACCATCATTAGGGCCCAGCCCTAACACTGCCTGCCTGCCTCCCTGCCCATCTGAGAGAGACAGGGTGTAGAGAAAGATGGAGAGTAGAGAAAGACGGAGAGAGAGAGTGAGAGCGAGCTCGCCCGCCGGCCGCGCGCGTGGCGCGCGCGCGCCCGCCCTCTCCCGTCGACGGCCGCTCGCCGCGCGGGGGGCGTCGCGCGCGCGGGGCTTGGCCTCGCAGCGCGCCGCGGCTGGCCCAGGCCTTCGGCGCTCGCGCTCCGCGCTTGCGGCGCCCCGCGCGTCCGGCGGCCTCTGCCGCCCGCGCGTCCCGCGCCTGCGGCCCCCGCCGTCCGCGGCCTGCGGCCGACCGCTGCGTCTGTCCGCCCGCGCTCGCTGCCAGCTGAGTCCGCGGCCCTGCGGCCGCCCGCGCCCGCGCGGGGCCGACGTGTCCGCCCGCGTGCGCGCGCGGCGCCCCTCGCGCGCGCCGCCGCCGCGTCGACCTGGGCCCGCCTCCCGCCCTGCTGGTGCCTTGTTGTTTCTCCCTCCTTTCCCCCTGCTACTCTCGTCTTCCCCTCTGCTCCTGTCCGTGCAGTCCCCCTGTGCTCTTGCTGTACGCCCCGCCCGCTCGTCGCTTTCCTGCCTCCGTCGGTCCCCTCTTTCGGTCCTCCTTCCTTTCCTGTTCTCTCCCGGCTTCCCTTCCTCTTCGTCCCCGTCGCTTTCCCCCACCGCCGCTGCGCGGTGTTGTTCGCTCTTTTCCTTCGGGTCGCCTCTTCCCTCCCTCCTGCCCCTCCCCCCTTCGTTGTGCTTGCCCGCTCCTCCGGTTCTCTCGCCCCCCATCCTCCCCCCTCCGCCTGGGCTTACCATGTGTGTGGCGTTGTCCTTTCCGTGACTGTGTGTGTGTGTGTTGTGTGTGTTGTGTGTTGTGTGTGTGTTGTGTTGTGTGTGTGTGTGTGTGTGTGTGTGGTGTGTGTGTGTGTTTGTGTGTGTGTTTGTTTGTGTGTGGTGTGTGTTGTTGTGTTGTTGTGTGTTGTGTGTGTTTGTGTGTGTTTGTGTGTGTGCGTGTGTGTGTGTGTGTGGTGGTCCTTTCCGTCCCCTCCTGCCCAGGGTGCCCCCCTTCCTCTCGTCCTTGGCTGTCTGGTGTGCTCCACAAGCAGTCGTCCCCGGTTTCTTCTCTCTAGTCCTCCCCCCTCCTCGGTTTCCCCCACCCCCCTCCCCCCCCTCCCCCTCTGCCCCAGCCCGCGCGCGCGGGCGCGCCGCTCCCCCTCCCGCGCGCGCAGGCTACCCTTTTCCTCTCCTCTCTCCCTCCCTCCCGCTGTCGTTCCTGCTCCCGTGTCCTCCTGCCTCCCGTCCTCCTGTGCTCTCTGCTTGTGCCTTCTGTGCCCGCTGTGTCTGTCCCTTCCTCTCCCCTTCTCGCCGTCTTTGCCCCCCCCCTCCCCCCCCGCGCCCCCTCCCCGCCTGCCGGGTCCCTCCCTGCCCCTCGTTCGCCTGTCCCCCCCCCTCGCTCCCCTCGCCCTGGCCCTTCTCCTCCCCGCTCTGCTCCCTGCTTCCGCTGCCGCCGGGCTTTGCTCTCTTCTCTCTTCTCTTCCCTTCCGCGCCCCCACCAGGAAGTATCCTCCCCCGCGGCCGCTTGCTCTGCCCCACCCCATTCCTATGGTGCGCGTCTCACCCGCTTTCCGCTTTCCGGCCCCCCCGCTTTCCCGGGCCTGCCCCGCCTTCCGCCTTCCGGCACCCCAGCCTTCCGCCCCTGGCGGGGGTTTCGCGCGCCTGGCGTGGTGGTGCGTGCAGGCCCGCCGCTCGTGTCGTTTGCCCCTCCCCGGCGGCCCCCTCCCTGGGCTGTCCCTTCTGCCCCTGCTGCCTACTGCCTTTCTCTTGGGGCCCTTCCGCGGGTGTCCTCGGGCCTGTTGGTGTCCCGTTGCCCCCCCCCTGGGCGGCCCTTTGGGCCCGCCCTCCCACACGCACCCGCCACTACCCTCCCCCCCTTTCTCTCACCCGCCCTCCCTACCCAGCCCCCGTCCCTGCCCTCTGCCCTGCCTCCCCCCTTGCCTGCGCATCCCCCTGTTTCTGCTCACTGCCGGCCGTCCTCTCCACCTCTCCTTCCCTCTCGCTTCTCCGGTCCGCTGCCCGGTCCACTGCCCTGCCCCCCTTCCTCCTTTCCCTCTCCGCTGTCCCGGTTCCCACTGGCCGGCGTCTCGTCCCACGCCCTTCGCTTCTCCCACTCTCTCCACCCCCCCGGCGCGGCGCCCGCGCGCGCTGGTCTCGCCGCCGGGCCCTTGTCTTGTGCGCTACAAGCCTGCGTTGCCCCTTTCCGCTTCGTGTAACGTCTGCCCTGGTGTCCTGGCCTTCCCTTGGACCTGTCGCCTTACAGTCCTCTCTTTTGCCTGGCAGTGTTTCTGCTGCCTGCCTTCGTGCGCCGCCCCTCGTGTCCTTTCTCCTGTCACGCGTGTTTTCGCCTTGGCCTCGGGCCCTTCCGTTTCTTTGTTCTGTCTGTTCTGTCTCGTTACTTGGGTGTAGGTTCTGTTGTGTTTTCCCTTGTTGCTGTCTTTCCTGCTTCCCCCCTCGTGCTGTCCCCTTTGACCCCCCAGCCCGCGGCCCCTTCCTGTCAGTCCCCCCCCCCCATGCCTTATGCGCGCTCTTTTCCTCCGTGCCCGGCCCCTGCTTGGCTCTCTCGGGACGTTTCCCCCGCCCCGCTCCTGCTTGGATGCGCCCGCCCCCCCCCTCCCTGCTGCTGCACCCCCTCCTTGGGCTGCCTCTGTTCTGCCTCTGCCGCTGCCTTCTTTCCTCACTAGGCGTTCTGCCCTGCCCCGCTGCCGACACCAGCTTAACTCTCCTCTCTCGTCCTGTCTCTTTGCTTGTGTTTCCAAATCTGGCCGGCTTGGGTGCCGGTGGTGGTGGCGCTGCCATGCCTAGGCAGCTGGAGAGAGACTCCCTTCATGCTCCTTCATTGCTTCAGAGCTGCGAGATACAGTTCCCGTCGGGGACGCGAGTGGGTGACATCTCCATGGGCATGTATGGCCGCTGCGGTTGTGCTTCTCTTGCTCTCGTTGTTTGCATAGTGCTCTGGTGTTTTGGCATACCCCGGCGGGGCCACTCACCCCCTCGGGCTTGCCTGGAGTCGGCCCTGGGCAGTGGGCCCCTGGGATGGAGGGGGAGGGGGTTAGCGGCCTCTCTTTTTTTGGTCCTCTCTCCTCTCTCTCTGCTGTGTTCTTTGTTTGTTGTAGTGTAGGTTGTTTGCCCACCTGTGTGCTTGTGGATAGCACGGTTTTACACTGCTGTGTATCACACCACGACAGCCAATTACAGATTAAGGTTGCACCCTGGGCAGGAGGTACTAAAATACACACACCACCACACCAACACACACACACACACCACACACACACACACACACACACACACACACACACACACACACACACACACACACACAACAACACACAACACACACACACACACACACACACACACACACACACACACACACACACACACACACACACACACACACACACACACACACACACACACACAGCACTAAGGACACACGCACACACATTTAAGCATGTCTTATATGTTTATGATTTTGTAGTATAGTCAACCATGATTTCTTTCAATCACACTAAGTGTGTATGTTTATGATTAGGAATATCTACCCTAATTAAGATAGCGACAACACCCCCTCAGCTCTGTTTTGAAAGTACTTAGGATACATATTAATTTAATGCCTATGTAATAGAAGCCAGGGAAATAAGTGATTACCAAGATGTTACCTAACATTAGGCAGTAAATCCTACTTAGGCTGTTTCTTATGCTACAGCACATATCACAGTGTGACTGCACTTACATTAGCATATGGAATATAGAGTGCATGTGTAATTAGTGATACAACAACAAGGCACCAGCATTTCTGAGTCTTTTCCATGTCTCTCTCTTCTTCTCTCTCTGTTTCTCCCTCTCTCTTCACTCTGCAGTACCTCTTCTCTCTCTTTCTCTTTGCTTCCCTCATTCCTCTGACTCTCTGTCTTCCTCTGTCTTCAGAATCTCTGTCTTCCTCATTCCTCTGACTCTCTGTCTTCCTCATTCCTCTTACTCTCTGTCTTCCCCATTCCTCTGACTCTCTGTCTTCCTCAATTCCTCTGACTCTCTATCTTCCGAATTCCTTGCCATCTCTCTCTCTCTCTATTTCCAAATCCCCCCTCTCTCTCTCGCCCCCCCCTCTCTAGCTATCTCTCCTTCTACTGTATATGTCTGGCTCGCTTCGCG
>NC_036875.1:12578769-12582492 GCF_002910315.2 Salvelinus sp. IW2-2015 | reverse complement strand
ACAGCAATTACAGATTAAGGTTGCACCCTGGGCAGGAGTACTGAAAATACACACACACACCACACACACCACACACACACACACACACACACACACACACACACACACACACACACACACACACACACACACACACACACACACACACACAACACACACACACACACACACACACACACACACACACACCACACACACACACACACAACACACACACACACACACACACACACACAACACCACACACACACACAACACACACATGCACGTAAGGACACACGCACACACATTTAAGCATGTCTTATATGTTTATGATTTGGTAGTATAGTCAACCATGATTTCTTTCAATCACACTAAGTGTGTATGTTTATGATTAGAATATCTACCCTAATTAAGATAGCGACAACACCCCCTCAGCTCTGTTTTGAGTCTGGTGTGATACACAGCAGTGTAAAACCTGTTCTTATCTCTCTACTAAAGCACTACTAGGTGTTCAAACAACCTACACTACACACACTAACCAATATGCAACACAGACAGAGAGAGAGGGAGAGAGACCAAAATAAAGAGAGAGCCGGCTAACCTTTCTCTCCCTCTCTCCCTCCATCCCAGATGTCTTCCACTGCTCCAGTGTCCTCCTGACTCCAGTCTAATTGCTCTCTGATTGGTGAATTTATGTGCCCCGCCTGTGTATGTCCATTACTATACACTTCTCAGTATTTGTCACAACAACAACAACAACAAGAGCAACACCAGCCAGCAGCCGGGTCCATACATGCCCATTTAGCATGTCCACCCCACTCGCTCCCCTCCGACTGGAACTTATCCTCCAGCTCTGAATCAATGATTACGATGCAGAGGGRATTGCTCTCTCTCTCTCTCTCTTTCATTCAGCGCCACCACCACTCCACCCAGCCGGCAGATTGAATAACACAATCAAATTATAGTGGTAGAGTATAAACAGCTTTCAGCTTTCAGGGCATAAACAGCTTTCAGGGCATGAAAAGCATTCAGCCTTCAGGGCATAAACAGCATTCAGCCCAATGGAGGGGGTTTCAGCAGCATGAGGTGGTGTGGCGTGCAGGCCAAGCAGGATCGTGTCGTTTGAAACTCCCGAGAGGCCCAATCATGGGCCTGTCACTTATGAAAATGCYGCATAATGCATTTCTATTGGGGGACATTACAGTAAGTGTCCTCGGGCTGTTGTGTCAAGTTGACAAGCCACAGTGGAGGAAATTGGAAAAGACATCAACACAGGGAAACACACAAATAACCTACACCCAATTATATACAATAGACATACATACACAGAAACGTAAATGCCCTATTGCAATCATAAACACTTGGAATGAGAAATACACCTGTTTTCTGCTCACGAAGGCAGTCATATAAACACTCACTTCAAAATATACGGACTTATAAGGTACATGCCAAGGTACATGCCATGACACCATTCATACTTTACACTAAAGCTGTACATGTTCAACTGCAGGCGTATCTCACAAGACATTTCCCGTCTTCTATACCCAATATGTAAGTGCGCTGTAAGAAAAATCTTGTTGTTTTTACGATAACTTACTGGCAATCCAGTTACCTGTAAGTTACGGTAAAAAAAGGTACAGTATGTTACCGTAAATTCGAAATACACTTTGATTTAACAGTAYATTACTATAAACTGTATATTAATGTACTGTTTAACCAAAGTTTATTTGGAATTTATGGTAACATACTGTACCTTTTTTTTACAGTAACTTACAGGTAACTGGTTTCCAGTAAGTTACCTTAAAAGCAACAGGATTCTTTTTACAGTGTGTGCTAAAACATTTAAATTGAAATCGATATGCTGACATCTCCTAGAGGGCTTACACATTCAGATTGTTCAGATGGTTATTACTAAACTGAGAATTGTTGGCAGGCAATGAAGCCTCAACTAGCCTTGGGACAGCATCCTCATCCCTCCTTGCTCCAGTCGCCTCCTACTCCACACATGTAGCTCAACATCCAAGTATAATGTAATATGTCATCCGGTTTGTGATCGTCTCAAGACCATGGCAACAGGTGGAAACCCATGGCTGGGTCTATGAAGGGTTTATACCTCTATTTTTAGAAGATTGACTTACAGAAGTTTCTGGAAAAATGAAATGAGAACTTCAGATTGTGTATAGTTTCGATATCTCTAGGCCAAAAATGCAACTACCGGTTGCATCACAAGACCTGATGTGGATGATGTTAACCCATTGTGGGAAATTATGCTAAACTCTTATAAGAGCTTTCAGAGGACTCAGRTCTGTGTTCAGACATCCAGAATTCAGTATCTCTAAAGGAGAAAACTCACCAGACCGATTGTCGGTAAGTACAGCACAGGACCGTTTGTTTGCAGTTCGTTAGCTTGCTATCGCCGTGTTTTTTTTATACTGTAGGTACCACCCACCGGCGGTGGCTGACGGACGTCATTTCCGCCTGCTTCTACATGTAGAATCGGTTTAAACTCGGTTTGCAAATTACAGCCGACGACTTTTTTCAGAGATCCTAAGTACTATCAGTCGGCAAACGCTCGACAATCCTATTGGTCTGTCATTGCCTTAGGMAACAGGTGTGGGGTTGGGACTAGTTCAACCAGGTCACCCGTGATACAAGTCAGTATCCGACGCCCATCAATGTCTGACGACATTGGGAGATGACGTGTAAACCGGCCACTACGGGCATCAGTAAGCGCTATTACCTTCAAGTAGGTTTCGGATTTGCTAGGGCATTGTGGACGGGGATAGCAGATTGGTGTAAGCATCTCCCTCTGATTCCAAAGGTTGCATGTTTGAATCCAGCAACAGAACATTGTTTTTGAGATATTTGTTTTTAGCCTATCCCAAACCTTAACCCTTACTTTACCCATTCGGAGTTAATGCCTAAACTTAACCTTAAAAATGTGGAGTTAAGGCCTAAACCTAACCTTAAACACATTGAAATTTGACGTTTGCAACAACGAAATATGATGTTTGAGAAACATCGATGACGTGAGACAGAGCTAGAGCTAGCATGGGACTTCTGACTTCTTTATTAAGTGGTCTGCTACTCTGTCTGACTCCCTCTCTCTCTTTATTAAGTGGTCTGCTGCTACTCTGTCACTGACTCCCTCCTCTATCTTTATTAAGTGGTCTGCTGCTCTTTCTGACTCCCTCTCTATCTTATTATAGTGGCCTGCTGCTCTGTCTGACTCCTCTCTATCTTTATTAAGTGGTCTGCTGCTCTGTCTGACTCCTCTCTATCTTTATTAAGTCGCCTGCTGCTCTGTCTGACTCCTTCTCTATCTTTATAAGTGGTCTGCTCTCTGTCTGACTCCCTCTTCTATCTTTATTAAGTGGTCTGCTGCTCTGTCTGACTCCCTCTCTATCTTTATTAAGTGGCTCTGCTGCCTGTCTGACTCCTCTCCTAACAGGGACAATTTACCACAAACCACAGGAGCAGATAGCTGTCATAGGATGGATGATTTGTATCCCATTAGTCTCCCCCCATTTCCTCTCTCCTCGCTCTCTTCTCTCTCTCTCTCCTACTCTCCTCTCTCTCTCTCTCTCCTCTCCTCTCTCCTTCTCTTCTCTCTCCTCTCTCTCTCTCTTCTCTCTCTTCCTCTCTCTCTCTTCTCCTCTCTCTCTTCTCTCCATCTCTCTCTCCTCCTCTCCTCTCTCTACTCTCTCTCTTCTCTCTTCTCTCGTCCTCTCTCTCTCTCTC
>NC_036875.1:12576160-12578357 GCF_002910315.2 Salvelinus sp. IW2-2015 | reverse complement strand
TGTAGAATAATAGTGAAGACATCAAAACTATGAAATAACACATATGGAATCATGTAGTAACCAAAAAAGTGTTAAACAAATCAAAATATATTTTATATTGGAGATTCTTCAAAGTAGCCACTCTTTGCCTTGATGACAGCTTCACTCTGCGGTCCAACTCATCCCAAACCATCTTAATTGGATTGAGGTTGGGTGATTGTGGAGGCCAGGTCATCTGATGCAGCACTCCATCACTCTCCTTCTTGGTGAAATAGCGCTTACACAGCCTGGTAGTGTGTTTGGGTCATTGTCCTGTTGAAAAAAATTATAGTCCCACTAAGCGCAAACCAGAAGGAATGGCGTGTCGCTGCAGAACGCAGCGGTAGCCCTGCTGGTTAAGTATGCCTTGAATTCTAAATAAATCACTGACAGTGTCACCAGCAAAGCACAATAACCCCTCCTCCTCCATGCTTCACGGCGGGAACCACACATGCAGGGATCATCCGTTCACTTACTATGCGTCTCACAAAGACACAGCRGTTGGAATCAAAAATCTCAGATTTGGACTCATCAGACCAAAGGACAGATTTCCACCGATCTAATGTCCATTGCTCGTGTTTCTTGGCCCAAACAAGTCTCTTATTCTTATTGGTGTCCTTTAGTAGTGGTTTCCTTACAGCAATTCGAGCATGAAGGCCTGATTCACGCAGTCTCCTCTGAACAGTTGATGTTGAGATGTGTCTGTTACTTATTCTCTGCAGCAGAGGTAACTCTGGGTCTTCCTTTCCTGTGGCAGTCCTCRTGAGAGGTAGTTTCATCATAGTGCTTGATGGTTTTTCAACTGCACTGACCTTCTTGTCTTAAAGTAATGATGGACTGTCATTTCTCTTTGCTTATTTGAGCTGTTCTTGCCATAATATGGACTTTTTACCAAATAGGGCTATCTTCTGTATACCACCCCAACCATGTCACAACACAACGGATTGTCTCAAACACATTAAGAAGGAAAGAAATTCCACAAATTAACTTTTAACAAGGCACACCTGTTAATTGAAATGCATTCCAGGTGACTACCTCATTAAGCTGGTTGAGAGAATGCCAAGTGTGTGCAAAGCTGTCATCAGGCTGTCACGTCCTGACCATAGAGAGCCTTTATTTTCTATGGTGGAGTAGGTCAGGGCGTGACTGGGGGTTGTTCTAGTTTATTATTTCTATGTGGGGTTCTAGGTTTAATTTTCTATGTTGGTTATTTGTATGATTCCCAATTAAAGGCAGCTGATAATCGTTGTCTCTAATTGGGGATCATATTTAAGTAGTGTTTGTTCCCACCTGTGTTTGTGGGATATTGAATTTTGTATTTTGAGTAAGTGTATGTAGCACCTCTGTAGTCACGGTTCGTTGTTTGTTTCTTGTTTTGTTTAAAGTTTCATGTTTAATCAATTATGTGGAACTCAACATCCGCTGTGCCTTGGTCCGTTTCTACAAACAGCCGTGACACAGGTAAAGGGTGGCTATTTGAAGAATCTCAAATATAAAATATATTTTGATTTGTTTAACTTGTTTGTTTGATTTGTTTAACACTTGGTGAMTACATGATTGTATGTGTTATTTCATTTTTAGAAATATCTAATTTACATAAGTATTCACACCCCTGAGTCAATGCTTCGTAGAAGCCCCTTTGGCAGCTATTACAGCTGTGAGTCTTTCTGGGTAAGTCTCCAAGAGCTTTCTACACCTGGATTGAGCAACATTTGACCATTATTCTTATCATAATTCTTTAAGCTCTGTCAAATTGGTTGTTGATTATTACTAAACAACCATTTCAGTTCTTGCCAAAGATGTCCAGGTAGATTTAAGTCAAATCTGTAACTCGGCCACTCAGGAACATTCACTGTCTTCTTGGTAAGCAACTCCAGTTTAGATTTGGTCTTGTATTTGGTCTTGTCACTCTGTCAGAGTGACCATCGGGTTCGTGGTCACCTCCTTGACCAAGGCCTTTCTCCCCYGATTGCTCAGTTTGGCCGGGCGGCCAGCTCTAGGAAGAGTCTTTGTGGTTCCAAACTTCTTCCATTTAAGAATGATGGAGGCCACTATGTTCTTGAGGACCTTCAATGCTGCAGAAATGTGTTGGTACCCTTCCCCAGATCTGTGCCTCAACACAATGCTGTCTCAGAGCTCTACGGACAATTTCTTCGACCTCATTTAAAATATATACATA
>NC_036875.1:12551416-12570189 GCF_002910315.2 Salvelinus sp. IW2-2015 | reverse complement strand
CAATTTCTTCGACCTCATTTAAAATATATACATATATACAGTATATATTTTCATTTAATTAACTAGGCAAGTCAGTTAAGAACAAATTCTTATTTACAATGATGGCCTACAMCGGCCAAACCTGGACGATGCTGGGCCAATCGTACACCGCCATATGGGACTCCCAAACACAGCCGGTTGGGATACAGCCTGTATTCAAACCAGGGTGTCTGTAGTGATGCCTCTAGCACTAAGGTGCAGTGCCTTAGACCACTGCGCCACTCGGGAGCAGTCTTCGGGAGCCCATAGCTTGGTGTTTGCTCTGACATGTACTGTCAACTGTGGGACCTTACATAGACAAGTGTGTGTCTTTCGAAATCATGTCCAATCAATTGAATTTACCACAGGCAGACTCCAATCAAGTTGTAGAAACATCTCAAGGATGATCAATGGAAACAGGATGCACCTGAGCTCATTTTCGCATCTCATAGCAAATGGTCTAAATACTTAAGTAAATAAGTTATTTCTGTTTTTATTTTGTACAAATTTGCAAACATTTCTAAAAACCTGTTTTCACTTCATCATTATGGGGTTAAATTCTTTAGGCTCTAATGTATGGATTTCACATGACTGGGCAGGGGTGCWTCCACCCTCTGGGGAGCCAGACGTAGCCAATCAGAATGAGTTTTTCCCCACAAAAGKGCTTTATTACAGACAGAAATATTACTCCTCATCAAGTTGGATGGGTTCCGTTGGTGTACAGCAATCTTTAAGTCATACCACAGATTCTCAATTGGATTGAGGTCTGGGATTTGACTAGACCATTCCAAGACATTTAAATGTTTACCCTTAAACCATTCGAGTGTTGCTTTAGCAGTATGCCTAGTGTCATTGTCCTGCTGGAAGGTGAACCTCCGTCCCAGTCTCAAATCTCTGAAAGACTGAAACAGGTTTCCCTCAAGAATTTCCCTGCATTTAGAGCCATCCATCATTCCTTCAATTATGACCAGTTTCCCAGTCCCTGCCAATGGAAAAACATCCCCACAGCATGATGCTGCCAACACACAGCTTCACGTGGGGATGGTTCTCGGGGTGATGAGAGGTGTTGGGTTTGCACTAGACATAGCGTTTTGCTTGATGGCCAAAAAGCTCAATTTTAGTCTCATCTGACCGGAGTACCTTCTCCATATGTTTGGGGAGTCTCCCACAGGCCTTTTGGCAAAACCAAATGTGTTTTCTTATTTTTTTCTTTAAGCAATGGATTTTTTCCGGCCACTCTTCCGTAAAGCCAGCTTTGTGGCGTGTACGGCTTAAAGTCGTCCTATGGACAGATACTCAATCTCCCGCTGTGGAGCTTGCAGCTCCTTCAGGCCACGCTCAAGGTCTAAACGATACATACCGCCACCGATAAAAGACAATAATGTGCAGCTGTATTCATCGACTTGGCCAAGGCTTTCAACTCTGTCAATCACCACATTTCATCGCAGACTCAACAGCCTCAACTACTCAGAGTTCAGTGTGTCAAATCGGGCCGTGTTGTCCGGACCTCTGGAAGTCCTATGGGGTGCCACAGGGTTCAATTCTCGGGCCAACTCTTTCCTCTGTATACATAATGATGTCGCTCTTGCTGCTGGTGATTCTCTGATCCACCTCTACGCAGACAACACCATTCTGTACACTTCTGGCCTTCTTTGGACACTGTGTTAACTAACCTCCAGACGAGCTTCATGCCATACAACTCTCCTCCGTGGCCTCCAATGGCTCTTAAATGCAAGTAAAACTAAATGCATGCTCTTCAACTGATCGCTGCCCGCACCTGCCCGCCCGTCCAGCATCACTACTCTGGACGGTTCTGACTTAGAATATGTGGACAACTACAAATACCTAGGTGTCTGAATAGACTGTAAACTCTCCTTCCAGACTCCCACTAAGCATCTCCAATCCAAAATTAAATCTAGAATTGGCTTCCTATTTCGCAACAAAGCATCCTCACTCATTCTGCCAAACATACCTTGTAAAACTGACTACTCTACCGATCCTGACTTCGGCGATGTCATTTACAAAATAGCCTCAACACTCTACTCAACAAATTGGATGCAGTCTATGACAGTGCCATCCGTTTAGTCACCAAAGCCCATATACTACTACCCACCACTGTTGACCTGTATTGTCTCGTTGGCTGGCCCTCGCTTCATATTCGTCGCCAAACCACTGGCCCAGGTCATCTATAAGTCTCTGCTAGGTAAAGCCCCACCTTATCCAGCTCATGGTCACTATTAACAACACCACCCGTAGCACGTGCTCCAGCAGGTATATTTCACTGGACTCATATCTCCCTCACTAACTTTAAGCATCAGCTGTCAGAGCAGCTCACAGATGTTTGGAGAGCTCCTTGGTCTTCATGGTGCCGCTTGCTTAGTGGTGCTCCTTGCTTAGTGGTGTTGCAGACTCTGGGGCCTTTCAGAACAGGTGTATATATACTGAGATTATGTGACAGATCATGTGACACTTAAATAACTAACTAATTATGTGATTTCTGAAGGTAATTGGTTGCACCAGATCTTATTTAGGGGCTTCATAGCAAAGGGGGGGAATACATACAGTATGCACGCATCGGGGTTTCGTTTTAAATTTGTATTTATTTTTTGAAACAAGGGATTTTTTTCATTTCACTTCACCAATTTGGACTATTTGTGTATGTCCATTACATCAAATCCAAATAAAAATCTATTTAAATTACAGGTTGTAATGCAACAAAMTAGGAAAAACTAGGCACTGTATTTCAGCTCATGAAACATGGGACAAACACTTTATATGTTACATTTTATATTTTTGTTCAGTGTAGTAATGTGTTGCATTGGATTTGCCCAAAAACAAAACACTTTGTTTTCAGGACAAAAAGTGAATTAGTTTGCCACATTTTCTGCAGCATTCATTTAGTGTTGCCAACGGGATGCATACTTTGTAATATTTTGATTCTGTACAGGCATCCTTCTTTTCACTCTTTAGTGTAGTGAAGTAACTACAATGTTGTTGATCCATCCTCAGTTTTCTTATCACAGCCATTACATGTTAACTCCTGAAATTATTTAGGCTTGCCATAACAAAGGGTTTGAATACTTATTTACTCAAATTTTGAAAAACCTGATTTTACTTTGATGTTATGGGGAATTGTGTTTCGGACAGTGAAACAAAATATCATTTTAATCCATTTTAAATTCAGGCTATAACACAACAAAATGTGAAAAAAGTCAAGGAGTCTGAATACTTTCTGAAGGCACAGTAAATCATGATAAACTCAAGTTTACAAGTGCACGCACACGCACACACACACACACACACACACGCACGCACATCCTTGTGCTGTAGGAGCTGATTATACGGAGCGAAGGTTCTGGGCTTTTTAAAGCTAAGAACTGCTTTGAGGAAAGGTTATGGAGCTTGTGCATTGAGACATGACTCACTCACCCTCTGCTGTCTAAATACCAGATGCAAAAGGATCAGACAGCCACATTCATCTCCTATCTGCTGTAACGCAGCGGGAGTGAGAGAGAGGATGGAGGGAGAGTGGGAGAGAGAGTGGCGGGAGGGAGAAAGGTGTAGAGAGATGGATATAAATAGAGAGAAACAGAGGGAGAGACAGGTGAAGGCATGAAGGAAGGGGGGGAGAGAATCAAATCAAATGTTATTTGTCACATGCGCCGAATGCAACAAGTGTAGACTCTACCCTGCAATGCTTACTTACGAGCCATTTCCCAACAATGCAGTTAAAAAGTAATAACATTTACAAATAGATTAAAAGAAAATAGTAACACAATAAAATAACAATAACGAGGCTATATTACAGGCTATATACAAGCAGTACCGGTACTGGGGTACGAGGTATTTGGGGTAATTGATTGAGGTAATATGTACATGTAGGTTTGGTTAGGTGATTGATTTAAGTACTATGTACATGTAGGTAGGGGGTTAAAAGCAGAAATTCCAGGTAGCCATTTCATTAACTGTTCAGCAGTGTTATGGCTYTGGGGTAGAGCTGTTCAGGAGCCTTTTGGTCTCAGACTTGGTGCTTCGGTTCCGCTTGCAGTGCGGTAGCAGAGAGAACAGACAGTGACTTAGGTGGCTGAACTCTTTGACCATTTTTAGGGCCTTCCTATGTTACCGCCTGGTATATAGGTCCTGGATGACAGGCAGCTCAGCCCCAGTGATGTACTGGGCTGTACGCACTACGCTCTGTAGCGCATTGCGGTCGGATGCCGAGCAGTTGCCATACCAGGCGGTGATGCAGCCAGTCAAGATGTTCTCAATGGTGCAGATGTAGAACTTTCTGAGGGCCCATGCCAAATTTTTTCAGCTTCCCGAGGGGGAAGAGGCATTGTCACGTCCTCTTCACAACTGTGTTGGTGTGTTTGGACCATGATAAGTCCTTAGTGATGTGGACACCGAGGGAGCTCTTGCCTACGTTGAGGGAGAGATTGTTGMCCCGGCACCACACTGCCAGGTCTCTGACATCCTCCCTGTAGAAGAAAGAGATGTGGAGCTCGAGTGAAAGATGGACGGAGGCTAAGAGAAGCACAGCAAAATAGACAGAGAAAAGGTAGGGAGAGCCAGAGGTGGAGAAAAGGGAGGTCACACCTCTTGACACATAATCCATCAGCACTAAGCATTAGAGCCAGAAAAAGCCCAGGGACAGTAACACACACACACACACACACACACACACACACACACACACACGCATACACGCATACACACATACATACATACATACACACATACACACATACACACATACACACATACATACATACATACATACATACATACATACATACATACATACATACACACAGGACAGGACAGGCCAGGCCAGGGACAGTAACACACACACACACACATACACACATACACACATACACACAGGACAGGCCAGGAATAGCAAAACATGACTGAAATTTAACAAGTAAGGCCAGGACAGACATGAAAAACCACTGCTCTGCAATCGGCCAGCATCTCCCTGCAGTTCTCATTCCGGTATGAGCCACATGTACTGAATATGTGTTCTCTGTAAGTGACTTTGGGTAATTTACCCCACCCTTAACAATACTGTAATTACGGACGGAGCCAAAGCGATAATATGCAGTTCAGTAATCTGCATGCAGCTGGGATCTGTTCAATAGACTGGTACAAGGTCTTATACACTCCTCGTATTTATACACTGTGTGTGTGTGTGTGTGTGTGTGTGTGTGTGTGTGTGTGTGTCCTCCACCAAGGGCAGAAAGCCTTATACCTCTCAATCAAATCAAATCACAACAGCACATCACTTAGCAAGCACACACTGCCTAACACAATCCAATTTAGAGGAATTCACTACAGGCCTAGCTTCATCTCTCTCTCTCTCTCTCGATTGATTTTATTTGACATTTAAAAAATATATATACATGTACACACAGTACATACATTTTAAAACATGTGAGGGACAGCACAGTAAAGTCAATTACTTATTTCATTGTGGTCCCTTCAGTTCATATCAGACCAGAGTCGTTCAGCTGTCGCCTCCACATCCACTGTAAATCCCTTGTCAAACCTTTTCTAATTCTCCTTCTTGCGTTTTCCCCTTAAGGGGATAGTTTACCCAAATTACAAAATTACTTTTTAGTTTTTCAAATGCAAATTTTTGAGCAATTGTGGCACAAATCCAATGCAAGCCAATTATACCTACTAGCATTTCCGCGCTCCATATCCAAATCCCCCATGTAATTTGGGGGAACTATCCCTTTAAGGCTCTAAACAATGGTGTTTATCTCCATCCCACACCTGGACATGCTGTTTCAGCCAGGGGCAGGGTGACAGACTGTACATCTAAACAGATGCACAAGGGAAACAGAAACAAACAGCTCCAATAGAAGTATATTGCCTAGACAGGGTAAGGTGATAATGTCAATTAGCAAGAGGGGCATCTTGGTAACAAAACAACTATGAATAACTGTCTAGGGAAAGAAGGAGACTGAATGACGTGATGTTTCCCTACCACCATTCTCTGACACCTTCTTAGATCGTTTCCAAGATTGTTGACCTTTGCTGTCATTAGACACTCATTAGAAACCTGCATAGAGGTCACAGGTCAAAGTTCTTCACGGAGGTTATTACATGACTGTCAAATAACTTCATGGACTAGAACCCACCCATTAACATGAACAACATAACCCTGCCTCGCACAAAGCCTGAAGGCAGATGATATCTCCTAGAGYAGCGGTATTCAAATCTTACCCTACGAGGTTGGGACTACTGCTGCTTTTCTGTTCTACCTGACAATGAATTTCACTCAGGTCTAAATCAGTCCCGAATTAGAGGTGAATATTATTTTTTTTAAGTCGTGGAAGTGGCTTTGTAGTCCAGATTTGAATGCGAAGGCCCTAGAGCTTTACATAGAGCCTTTAGTTCAGCAGGTTAACACTGTCTTCACTGGTAGATGAGCCACACCCAGGTTCTATTCATTACGTAGCCTACACACTATAGTCATTCCATGCCATTACAGACTTCAGGCACACACTATGGCAAATAAAGGCACATTACCTTTCCACATTTAGAAAAAAACACCCACTATTTAATGACCCAGTGCCTCTTCAGTTTMAGTAGTAGCATAGGCCTCTTCAAGAGACCGATCTGTCCTGGATCCGCTACGGCTCAAACTCATTCAACACCCACTGTGACCCACATAACAAAGAGAGCCATGGCTTAGTCTAAGTGATGATTAGTACTCTGCTCCCACGCACTTCACTACTGTATGCTACAGTAAACTACAAATGGCACACACACACACACACAAACGCCCAACACACATCATGCCCCTGCATCCCTGTGTCTATGTGTGTTCAGATGACAAGGCGTTAGACGTGGCTGGGTACCACCATCCTACATGCAATCAAACCACCCATAGATATAGGCCAATRTTTACACAGTGTCTTGATGGTTACCTTCACACACACACTTTATTCATACATACTGTACATACATCCATACTGTACATACAGTACCAGCCAAAAGTTTGGACACACCTACTCATTCAAGGGTTTTTTATACATTGTAGAATAATAGTGAAGACATCAAAACACTGAAATAACACATATGGAATCATGTAGTAACCAAAAAAGTGTTAAACAAATCAACAAATACTTAATATTTTAGATTCTTCAAAGTAGCCATCCTTTGCCTTGATAACAACTTTACACACTCTTGGCATTTTCTCAACCAGCTTCACAAGGTAGTCACCTGGAATGCATTTCAAATAACAGGTGTGCCTTGTTCAAAGTTAATTTGTGGAATGTCTTTCCTTCATAATAGGTTTGAACCAATCAGGGTAGGGGTGGTATACAGAAGATAGCCCTATTTGATAAAAGACTAAGTCCATATTATAGCAAGAACAGCTCAAATAAGCAAAGAGAAATAACAGTCCATCATTACTTTAAGACATGAAGGTCAGTCAATCTGGAAAATTTCAATAACTTTTGAAGTTTCTTCAAGTGCAGTCGCTAAAATCATGAAGCGCTATGATGAAACTGGCTCTCATGAGGACCGCCACAGGAAAGGAAGACTCAGAGTTACCTCTCCTGCAGAGGATAAGTTCATTAGAGTTAACTGCACCTCAGATTGTAGCCCAAATAAATGCTTCACAGAGTTCAAGTAACAAACACATCTCAACTGTTCAGGGGAGACTGTGTGAATCAGGCCTTCATGGTCGAATTGCTGCAAAGAAACCACTACTAAAGGACACCAATAAGAAGACACTTGCTTGGGCCAAGAAACACGAGCAATGGACATTAGACCGGTGGAAATCTGTCCTTTGGTATGATGAGTCCAAATCTGAGATTTTTGGTTCCAACCGCCGTGTCCTTGTGAGATGCAGAGTAGGTGAACGGATGATCTCCGCATGACTGGTTCCCATCATGAAGCATGGAGGAGGAGGTGTGATGGTGTGGGGGTGCTTTCCTGGTGACACTGTCAGTGATTTATTTAGAAGACAAGGCACACTTAACCAGCATGGCTACCACAGCATTCTGCAGCGAGACGCCATCCCATCTSGTTTGCGCTTATTGGGACTCTCATCTGTTTTTCAACAGGACAATGACCCAAAACACACCTCCAGGCTGTGTGAGGGCTATTTTACCAAGGAGAGTGATGGAGTGCTGCATCAGATGACCTGGCCTCCACAATCCCCCGACGGCAGAGTGAAGGAAAAGCAGCCAACAGGTGCTCAGCATATGTGGGAAAAAATTCCAGGTGAAGCTGGTTGAGAGAATGCGAAGAGTGTGCAAAGCTGGCATCAAGGCAAAGGGTGGCTACTTTGAAGAATCTCAAATATAAAATACATTTTGATTTGTTTAACACTTTTTTGGTTACTACATGTGTGTTATTTCATAGTTTTGATGTCTTCACTATTATTCTACAATGTAGAAAATAGTAAAAAATAAAGAAAACCCTTGAATGAGTAGTTGTGTCCAAACTTTTGGCTGGTACTGTATGTACAGTATGCATGTAGAGGGGATGACCACGGCAGCTTTCCAATCTTTAGTGATGTCAGATGATACGAACAGGCTAGTAATAGGGGTTGCAACAATTGCGACGGATCATTTTAGAAAGAGAGGGTCCAGATTGTCTAGCCCAGCTGATTTGTAGGGGTTCAGATTCTGCAGCTCTTTCAGAACATCAGCTATCTGGATTAGGGTGAAGGAGAAGTAGAGGAGGCTTTCGCAAGTTGCTGTGGGGGGGGTGCAGAGCTGTTAACCGGGGTAGGCGTAGCCAGGTGGAAAGCATGGCCAGCCGTAGAAAAATGCTTATTGAAATTCGTGATTATCGTATATTTATCGGTGGTGACAGTGTTTCCTAGCCTCAGTGCAGTGGGCAGCTGGGAGGAGGTGCTCTTATTCTCCATGGACTTTACAGTGTCGCAGAACYTTTTGGAGTTTACAAATTTCTGTTTGAAAAAGCTAGCCTTTGCTTTCCTAACTGCCTGTGTGTATTGGTTCTTAACTTCCCTGAAAAGTTGCATATCGCGGGGGCAATTCGATGCTAATGAAAAACGCCACAGGATGTTTTTGTACTGGTCAAGGGCAGTCAAGTCTGGAGKGATTTGGAGATAGAGCACTTGCATGCCCCATTTTTTTAAGCACTTTTAAAGAGGCATCCTCTACTGACGGAATGAGGTCAATATCCTTCTAGGATACCCGGGCCAGGTCGATTAGAAAGGCCTGCTCGCTGAAGTGTTTTAGGGAGCATTTGACAGTGATGAGGGGTGGTCGTTTGACCGCGGACCCATTACGGACGCAGTCAATGAGGCAGTGATCGCTGAGATCCTGGTTGAAGACAGCAGAGGTGTGTATTTGGAGGGCAGGTTGGTCAGGATGATATCTATGAGGGTGCTTGTGTTTACAGATTTAGGGTTGTACCTGGTAGGTTCCTTGATAATTTGTTTGAGATTGAGGGCATCTAGCTTAGATTGTTGGACGGCCGGGTTGTTAAGCATATCCCAGTTTAGGTCACCTAACAGTACGAACTCTGAAGATAAATGGGGGCAAATAATTAACATATGGTGTCAAGGGCACAGCTAGGGGCTGAGGGGGGTCTATAACAAGCAGCAGCAAGGAGAGATTTATTTCTGGAAAGGTGGATTTTTAAAAGTAGAAGCTCGAACTGTTTGGGCACAGACCTGGATAGCATGACAGAACTCTGCAGACTATCTCTGCAGTAGATTGCAACTCTGCCCCCTTTGGCAGTTCTATCTTGGCGGGAAAATKTTGTTGTTGGGGATGGAAATTTCAGAATTTTTGGTGGCCTTCCTAAGCCAGGATTCAGACACGGCTAGGACATCAGGGTTGGTGGAGTGTGCTAAAGCAGTGAATAAAGAAAACTTAGGGAGGAGGCTTCTGATGTTAACATGCATGAAACCAAGGCTTTTACGGTTACAGAAGTCAACAAATGATAGCGCCTGGGGAATAGGAGTGGAACTGGGGGCTACAGGGCCTGGGTTAACCGCTACATCACCAGAGGAACAGAGGGGGAGTAGGATAAGGGTACGGTTAAAGGCTATAAGAACTGGTCGTCTAGTGCGTTGGGAACAGAGAATAAAAGGAGCAGATTTCTGATTGTGGTAGAATAGATTCAGGGCATAATGTACAGACAATGGTATGGTAGGATGTGAGTACAATGGAGGTAAACCTTGGCGTTGAGTGACGATGAGAGAGGTTTMGTYTCTGGAGGCACCAGTTAAGCCAGGTGAGGTCTCCGCATGTGTGTGGGGTGGGACAAAAGGGCTAGCTAAGGCATGTTGAGYGGGACTGAGGGCTCTACAGTGAAATAAAACAATAAGAACTAGCCAAGACAGCAGTAGACAYTAGAGAGAGGCATAAAGCAATCACAGGTGTTGATCAGGAGAGCTAAGACAACAACGGGTAAATGGCGATGAATGGGCAGAGCGGGTCAGTTAGGTATATACAGGACCTGAGTTCGAGGCTGGGGCCGACAGGTAAACAAAATGAGGTACCGTGTTATTAAAACAGTCCAGGGGGCATCAGCTGTGTAGCCGAGTTATCATAGGGTCAAAAGAGTAGCAATAGGTGAGTCAGGGTGCCGTTCGGTGGTCACTACTACGCTAGTCGAGCAGGTGACACAGCATTCAGAAAAGCTAGCGGGCCGGGGCTAGTAGATGGGTCTTCGGCGACATCGTAACAGAATAACCTGTTGAGACCACATCGGGCGATCACTTCGGCAGTCCAGTCATGATGGATCGGYGGGGCTCYGTGTCGACAATAAAGGGTCCAGGCCAATTGGCAAAAGAGGTATTGTMGCCCTAGAATTAACTGGTATATGGGCCTAGCTCGAGGCTAGCTCAAGGCTAGCTGGTGGTTGCTTCGGGACAGAGGCGTTAGCTAACACTAGCCACTCGTTTGCAGCTATCTAGCTGCGATGATCCGATGTAATRATCCAGAGCGGCAGGAATCCGGTGATGTTGTAGAGAGAAGCAGTCCGATATGCTCTGGGTTGATATCGCGTTGTGCAGACTGGCAGGTATTGTCCAAGCTGAGGCTGGCTGGTGACCGAGAAAAAGGTGAAGACYGCTAGACSTAGCTAACAAAGACTAGTAGCTAGTTAGCTGGCTAGCTCCTGATGGAAGTTCCAGTTATAAGGAATAATAATAGCAGATCCGTACCACATTGGGTGAGGCGGGTTGCAGAAAAGTATATTTAATCCGTTGATAGAAAGTGAGATTAAGATATATATGAAAAAGACTGGCTACTTACACAGGATAASACACAGGATAAGACAAAGACAAACACACATGTCCGACTGCTACGCCATCTTGGAAAAAAATACATACATACATGCATACAGTACATACATACACTGTGCATGGGTCTTTCTAGAAAATAGTAAGGATTTCATATATTGTACAACTTGTATTTTTTTTTAAATAAGTCATTGATAATAACTGGATTGTTATTTTCATGTCATTGCGTTAACTTCTCTAGGGTAGGGGGCACTATTTTTTTAGATTTGGATAGAAAACACTCTGAAGTTTCCAAAACTGTTAAAATAATGTCTGTGAGTATAACAGAACTGATTTGGCAGGCAAAAACCTGAGACAAATCTGTCCAGGAAGTAGGATTTYTTTATTTTTGTAGTTTTCAATTCAATGCCATTACAGTGTCCGTTGACTTAGGACTCAAATTTCACTTCCTATGCCTTCCACTAGATGTCAACAGTCTTTAGAACATGTTTCAGGCTTGTATTCTGAAAAATGAGGGAGTAATGACTGGACCCTACAGTGTCACAGAGCTTTTTCATGCTCAATCCCGAGAGCGTGCCTTTCTTGTTTACCTTTTATATTGACGACGTTATTGTCCGGTTGAAATATTATCGATTATTTAGGCTAAAAACAACCTGAGGATTGAATATAGACATCGTTTGACATGTTTCTATGAACTTTACGAATACAATTTGGATTTTTTGTCTGCCTGTTGTGACTGCGTTTGAGCCTGTGGATTACTGAAGAAAACGMGCGAACAAAACTGAGGTTTTTGGAGGTAAAGAGAGACTTTATCGAACAAAACTAACATTTATTGAGTAAATGAATGTCTTCTGAGTGCAACCATATGAAGATCATCAAAGGTAGGTGATTAATTTTATCTCTATTTCTTACTTGTGTAACTCTTTTACTTGTCTGGTTACTGTTTGTAATGATTTGTCTGCTGGGCGCTGTTTTCAGATAATCGCATGGTATGCTTTCGCCGTAAAGCCTTTTTGAAATCTGACACCGTGGTTGGATTAACAAGAAGTTCATCTTTAAACCTATGTATAACACTTGTATGTTTTATGAATTTTTATAATCAGTATTTCTGTTTTTTAATTTGGCGCTCTGCAATTTCACTGGATGTTGGTCAGGTGGGACGCTACCGTCCCACGTACCCTAGTGAGGTATTAAGATAAGGGGTTTTATAGCTATATTCAATAAAGTTCAAGAGTTGAATTAAAACCTAGGTTTAACCTTTATCATGGTTGGTGTCTTGGCGGATTTGTCCATAATCGTGGGTGAATAAAAATTACTTTTCTGTCCTTGCATTTATGGCAGTGTAAATTGTCGTTATATCATACATTAAAGATGTATGATTACATTAAAGATTAAATCAGATAAATTCGACATTGAACTTGAACTCTAAGAATTCTGGATCTAGCTGTCGGACAGTGTTTTGTATAAAGACCCTCGAATTGCAGTGTTAACATATGTCTCCTTATGTTAGGGGTGACACATTTTTCATGGGCACACAATCCAAAATGGTATATGCTATTGCAAATCTAATGCTTCTAACAGAAAATTCCTTCCTGGACCAGATGATGATGTGTGAGAATATCAGGGCGTAACTAATCAGCTGGCCACCGAATGTATTATTATTGAAGAACCACGTTAATGACAGTATCGATTTAGGTTTTAAATATCAATGTAAATGTCCCCTTACATTGATATTTAAAACCTAAATCGATACTGTCATTAACGTGGTTCTTCAATAATAATACATTCGGTGGCCAGCTGATTAGTTACACCCTGCTATTCTCACACATCATCATCTGGTCCAGGAAGGAATTTTCCTAAGGACAGTTAAGTGACAAACAGTTGTTGTGATAGTGTATGCGAGTGCAACAAACAGCTCAAGTGCTGGGAGAAAAAAAATGCGAGGAATTCTCTGTGTCACGGAGGCGCTCCGCACTGCTAAAGCTAACTCTCTCTCCTCTGCTCTCATCCTTCTAGACCTATCGGCTGCCTTGATACTGTGAACCATCAATCCTCCTCTCCACCCTCTCCGAGCTGGGCATCTCCGGCGCGGCCCACGCTTGGATTGCGTCCTACCTGACAGGTCGCTCCTACCAGGTGGCGTGGCGAGAATCTGTCTCCGCACCACGTGCTCTCACCACTGGTGTCCCCCAGGGCTCTGTTCTAGGCCCTCTCCTATTCTCGCTATACACCAAGTCACTTGGCTTGTCATATCCTCACATGGTCTCTCCTATCATTGCTATGCAGACGACACACAATTAATCTTCTCCTTTCCCCCCTCTGATAACCAGGTGGTGAATCGCATCTCTGCATGTCTGGCAGACATATCAGTGTGGATGACGGATCACCACCTCAAGCTGAACCTCGGCAAGACGGAGCTGCTCTTCCTCCCGGGGAAGGACTGCCCGTTCCATGATCTCGCCATCACGGTTGACAACTCCATTGTGTCCTCCTCCCAGAGTGCTAAGAACCTTGGCGTGATCCTGGACAACACCCTGTCGTTCTCAACTAACATCAAGGCGGTGACCGTTCCTGTAGGTTCATGCTCTACAACATTCGCAGAGTACGACCCTGCCTCACGCAGGAAGCGGCGCAGGTCCTAATCCAGGCACTTGTATCTCCCGTCTGGATTACTGCAACTCGCTGTTGGCTGGGCTCCCTGCCTGTGCCATTAAACCCCTACAACTCATCCAGACGCCGCAGCCCGTCTGGTGTTCAACTTTCCCAAGTTCTCTCACGTCACCCCTCCTCCGCTCTCTCCACTGGCTTCAGTTGAAGCTCGCATCCGCTACAAGACCATGGTGCTTGCCTACGGAGCTGTGAGGGGAACAGCACCTCCGTACCTTCAGGCTCTGATCAGGCCCTACACCCAAACAAGGGCACTGCGTTCATCCACCTCTGGCCTGCTCGCCTCCCTACCTCTGAGGAAGTACAGTTCCCGCTCAGCCCAGTCAAAACTGTTCGCTGCTCTGGCACCCCAATGGTGGAACAAACTCCCTCACGACGCCAGGTCAGCGGAGTCAATCACCACCTTCCGGAGACACCTGAAACCCCACCTCTTTAAGGAATACCTAGGATAGGATAAAGTAATCCTTCTAACCCCCCCCCCCTTAAAAGAGTTAGATGCACTATTGTAAAGTGGTTGTTCCACTGATATCATAAGGTGAATGCACCAATTTGTAAGTCGCTCTGGATAAGAGCGCTCTGCTAAATGACTTAAATGTAAATGTAAATGAATGTCCAGAATATTTTGGTGTCTCAAGTCATTCCTTAGGCCGGTGAAGACAGATGTGCCTGGATCCACGTTGGATCTAATATCCCTAGCGAATTGATGATGATCATCTGTGTTGTCTGATTAACTTACAGCAGGGTCTCGTTAGATCTAACATCACCCAACGCGCTTCCTATGAATTATTCTGGATATAATGACAACGAATGAACGTAGCCTAGTGGGCTTATTGACAATATCATCTGGTAATGAAATACATGGCAAAATACATGTTGTTTTCCTTGTTACACCTGTCACGTCTGCTCCCGCTCTTTCCCTCCCCTGGCGCTTGAGGGCGCAGAATGCCTTGGATCTCACTCACTCCTGCCATCCATCACGTACACCTGCTTTTCCTTGTCACGCGCATCAGCGTTATTGGACTCACCTGGACTCTCTCTATCACCTGTTCATTTCCTCCCCTATATGTGTCAGTTCCCCAGCTCTGTTCCCTGCTTCTGCATTGATTGTTTTTCTGTTTGCTAAGTTGTTTATGTCTCGTTCCATGTCCGTTATTTATTAAATGTTACTCCCCGTACCTGCTTCGTCTCTCCAGCGTCATCCTTGTGATAGAGCGTGACAGAATGCAGAAGCCATCACACGAAGCATCGGGAGTACTGGCGTTCTGGTTGGTATAGTGGCATCGGCTCTGGGTCACCACCGATGGAACCGGGGTGCCTAGCCTGCTCGTCGGGCTTCCACGCCTAGCAGGCTCGAGAGGTTTCCTTGCCCCGGTTGGCTCGGATGGCGCCCATCCCACGTCGGGCTCAGCTGGATCGTCAGTTCTTGTCTGCCCAGCCTGTCCAGGAGTTTTTTTATTTTTATTTTTTTTTCGGTGACGTCGGGGTGGTTCTGCCGCCGATGGAACGGGGGTGCCTAAGCCAGCCCGTCGAGCTTTCATGCCCTGGCTGGCTCGAGAGGTTTCATTGCCTCGGTTGGCTCGGTGGCTTCCCATCCCACGTCACAATCCACCGGATCATCGGGTTTCCTCAGCGGATCGACAGGCGTCTGGCTCAGCCGGATCGTCAGGCTCCCATGCCTCAGCCGGCTCGCCAGGCTCTCACGCTCCAGCCGGTTCGTCGGGCTTCCACGCCTCAACCGGCTTGCCCAGCGCCCATGTCTCGGCCGGTTTGCCCAGGTGGGAGGCCGGGTGGCGCCCCTAGTGGGGGGTACTGTCACGTCTGCTCCCGCTCTTTCCCTCCCCCTGGCGCTTGAGGGCGCAGAATGCCTTGCATCACTCACTCCTGCCATCCATCACGTACACCTGCCTTTCCTTGTCACGCGCATCAGCGTTATTGGACTCACCTGGACTCTCTTATCACCTTTCATTTCCTCCCTATATGTGTCAGTTCCCCAGCTCTGTTCCCTGCTTCTGCATTGATTGTTTTTCTGTTTGCTAAGTTGTTTATGTCTCGTTCCATGTCCGTTATTTATTAAATGTTACTCCCGTACCTGCTTCGTCTCTCCAGCGTCATCCTTGTGATAGAGCGTGACACCACCGGCAATTTTAAACAACACAAGGGGCTTGAAGTAGCCTACTTGAAATTGAATACCCCAATTTGATGCTTGAAAAGTTTCAGCCAATTTACTGTATAAGTTCTGCTGCTCTCTTATAATTATCCATGGTTTCATTTCTGATTCGTTTTTGTGAGAGATGTGGCCACTTTGGTTTGTTTGTTTCCTGCCGCTTCAGTTGAAGTGTTTTGCTCTCCTCTGTTGTAGTAAAGCCATGTACGGTTATTATGAGGAAGGCAACATGTAATATTCTCTTTAACTTGGCTTTCCATACAAATCCTTCCATTAAAAAAGCAACCTGGTTTTTGGTCACTTTCTCAATACAGGCATGAAAGTCTCCAGGCATGCATCCAATCTATTTAGTCAGGCAAGTATACATTATTCTCACATATTTTAGAATTAAATAATAATGTGAATATCAAGGACAAAAARAATGCGTTATTCTTAATGTGTTCATTTCCTTTTTTRCATGCTTTTTTTGGGGGGKGTTCTATATTTGTCCCTATATGTACAATTATATAAATTATWCAACTGTATAACATTGAGGTCCTTGAAAATGAAGTGCTTGAAAAATTCCCTGAAAGTCCTTGAATTTCACTTGCCAATGTCTGTATGAACCCTGCTTAAAGGATGTATAGTCCTTTGTTGTTCTATAGGTGGAGTTACGGGCCAATTTGCATACATTCATGTTTATTCCTCTAAGTACAAAAATAAATCATTCATATTTTTGTTACAAACCATTTTGAAATGTTGATCCCAATGTCACACATTGGCCCCATTATTTCAAGACCCAAATTCACTCTATCTTCTTCTGAAAACTGKGTGCGTCTACTCATGTGATGTGCCCTTAGACGTTCTCTCTCTGTCCATTGAGGTCCTTATTGTCTGCATTCAGATGTCCATCAAAGGTAAAAGCTTTTTGTATTGCCTATCCTCCCAGCAGTCTCCCTCGTTGCTCTTTCAATATCTCCCTCGCTCTCTCATCTCATGTCTTTTCATCATCATGGCACGTAAATGCAGCTAAGTAAAAAATAAATAAAAAATGTAAAAAAGGTGCTTCGTAGTGCTTTCTCAAACATTATTTTATATGCYCTCGAAAGGAAACTCACAGGTTATGTGAAACACATAATACTTTATCACCCAATATGAATGTTTGATTCCAGTGGTTCATCGATGCCCCACCACCCCAGTCTCAGAATGGTCCTCTCCCACTCTCCAACACCCAAGTGAAATCAGATAGCTAGTCCTTGTCAGGACGTTGATAGGTCAGTTCCCATCTCCACCAACAGAGAGGCAGAGCCAGGAAACCCAACAAGTGCTCTATCTCCACCTCTGATCTGACAATGCCATGGCTACAACAATCATTTCCCCCAATCCACATGTATCACATCCCAGCCCATTGTTCTCCACTGGCATTGCAATCACTCTATCTGAGAAAGATGAATAAGGATATGTAGCTTTCTTACATCTCTTTTCTTTCCCTCCATCCCTCCTCCCCTTTCATCTTGTTGCCGCGGGGACGTGCGCCGATGAAATGTACGCCACCAGACGCAATCAAATGAGTCAATCAGTGAGGAGTTGACTATAGCAGGGAGGTCAACAGGTTAACTGGTGGCTGAAGAGAGAAGGAGAATGTGTGTCTGCACCTACAGTTGAAGTTGGAAGTTTACATACACTTAGGTTGGAGTCATTAAAACTCGTTTTTCAACCACTCCACAAATGTCTTGTTAACAAACTATTGTTTTGGCAAGTCGGTTAGGACATCTACTTTGTGCATGTCACAAGTAATTTTTCCAACAATTGTTCACATACAGATTATTTCACTTATAATTCACTGTATCACAATTCCAGTAGCTCAGAAGTTTACATACACTAGGTTGACTGTGCCTTTAAACAGCTTGCAAAATTCCAGAAAATGATGTCATGGCTTTAGAAGCTTCTGATAGGCTAATTGACATAATTTGAGTCAATTGGAGGTGTACCTGTGGATGTATTTCAAGGCCTACCTCCAAACTCAGTGCCTCTTTGCTTGACATTATGGGAAAATCAAAAGAAATCAGCCGAGACCCCAGAAAAAAACTTGTAGACCGCCCACAAGTCTGGTTCATCCTTGGGAGCAATTCCAAACGCCTCGGAAGGTACAGCGTTCATCTGTACAAAACAATAGTATTGCAATTGTAAACACCATGGGACCATGCAAGCCGTCATACTGCTCAGGAAGGAGACGTGTTCTGTTCTCCTAGAGATGAATGTACTTTGGTGCGAAAAGTGCAAATCAATTCCCAGAACAACAGGCAAAGGACCTTGGTGAAGATGAGGAGAAACAGGTACAAAAGTAATCTATATCCACAGTAAAACGAGTCCTATATCAACATAAACCTGAAAGGCCGCTCAGCAAGAAGAAGCCACTGCTCCAAAACCGCCATAAAAAACCGACTAGGTTTTGCAACTGCACCATGGGACAAGATCGTACTTTTTGGAGAAATGTCCTCTGGTCTGATGAAACAAAAATCGAACTGTTTGGCCATAGTGGACCATTGTTAATGTTTGGAGGAAAAAAGGGAAGGCTTGCAAGCCGAAGAACACCATCCCAACCGTGAAGCACGGGGGTGGCAGCATCATGTTGTGGGGGTGCTTTGCTCGAGGAGGGACTGGTGCACTTCACAAAATAGATGGCATCTTGAGGCAATA
>NC_036875.1:12550084-12551125 GCF_002910315.2 Salvelinus sp. IW2-2015 | reverse complement strand
CAAATACTAATTGAGTGTATGTAAACTTCTGACCCACTGGGAATGTGATGAAAGAAATAAAAGCTGAAATAAATAATTCTCTCCAGTATTATTCTGACATTTCACATTCTTAAAATAAAGTGGTGATCCTAACCGACCTAAGACAGGGCATTTTTACTTGGATTAAATGTCAGGAATTTTGAAAAACTGAGTTTAAATGTATTTGGCTAAGGTGTATGTAAACTTCTGACKTCAACTGTACATGGACTACTCACCCACACCTCTATGTTCTACAATGTTGTTGTGTTTTGTAAGACTGATGCTTCAATGTAGTGTACCTMTTTTCCCTGTAGATTACAATGTCTAACATCCAGGGGTGTAAAGTACTTAAGTAAAAATATTTTAAAGAACTTCACGCACTTATCAAGAGAACAGCCCTGGTCATCCCCATTACCTCTGTTTTGTCGAACTCACAAAACACGAATGCKTTGTTTGTAAATKATGTCTGAGTTTTGGAATGTGCCCCTGGCTATCCGTAAATTTAAAAAACTATAAAATTGTGCCGTCTGGTTTGCTTCATATAAGGAATTTGAAATGATTCATACTTTTACTTTGATACTTAAGTATTTTATCAATTACATTTACTTTTGATACTTCAGTATATTTAAAAGCAAATCCTTTTAGACTTTTACTCAAGTAGTATTTTACTGGGTGACTATCACTTTTACTTGAGTAATTTTCTACTAAGGTATCTTAACTTTTAATCAAGTATGACAATTGGGTACTTTTTCCACCATTGCTAACATCCCCATGTTGCATATTCTATCACTCCCTTCTCTCCTCTCCTCTCGCCTGCCTTCCCGCCTGCCTCCTTTCTTCCTTCCTTCCTTCCTCTCCTCTGCTGTCCTCTCCTCTCCTCCTCTGCCTCCCTCCTGATCTCCCTCCCTCCTGGAGGATAGTGAGTGATTCACTTCTCACAGACAGGTCACTGACCTCATTCGTCACAATTACCGCTCAGACTGCCATGGTAAGAGCTCCCACGAACTGCACAGTGAGTGTGTG
>NC_036875.1:12546624-12549184 GCF_002910315.2 Salvelinus sp. IW2-2015 | reverse complement strand
TAGAATACAGAACTCAAATATCCACTAACCCCCCCCCCTCCACAGGAAAGGACGGCAAACATTATTGAGCCTGTCTCAGACTGCTAGAGGTAACTTCATCATGTTACACATCTGGCCATTCCCTCCACCTTCTCATCCCCTGTTCTATTTATCCTCCACGGACACTTACTTACACCCCAAACTACATTAACATTGTTCCCTCTATGCACTGTGGCCATTGTCGTCCAGAGACTGTTCATTTCTAAAGATTTGACTCAAAGATTTGAATAAACACAACCCTTTACAGTTGAAAGTCTGCCTTCCCGTCTTTTTAGTCAGATCTCAGCAGCTGTGGAAATATCCCTATTCTAATTATATCCGAAATGCTCACTTCAGTATATGTCCCTACGCTGTTTATATTATGCATTGGGTTTGCATGGCAGAGCTGCCTCTCTCTCGCTCTCTCCCCCCCTTCTCCCCCGTCTTTCTCTCTCTCTCTTTCTCTCGCTCTCTCTAATTCTCTCTTTCTTTTTTCCATCTCATTTTCCTGCAGCAGTCCTTCCCCTGCGTAAAGGATTGAATAACTCACACTATTATGCAACACGTTTACACAGAGGAGTTGGTGGGGTGGAGATAATAATGTATCCACTGAAAACACACACACAAAATCCTGTGGTTTTTACGGTTACTTATGGACAGCTAGTTACCTGTAAGTTACTGTAAAAAGAGGTACAGTAAGTTACCGTATTCCAAATAAACTTAGATTAACAGTACATTACTGGAACCTATACAGTAATGCACTGTTAAACCAAAGTTTATTTGGAATTTACAGTAACCTTCTGTTCCTTTTTTTTCTTACCATGGCAGTCTGAGCGGTAATTGTGACGAATAGTTATTTAACCAGGCAAGCCAGTCAGTTGATTGTTGACAAGTTTTTCAAACACTTTTGATAAACAGGGCAAAATAGAAATAGGCCTATAACAGTTAGGATCAGCTCGATCTACCCCTTTAAATAAAGGATGCACCCTGGCTGCCTTATAACCAATGGGAACCTCCCCAGAGAGGAGAGACATGTTAAAAGGGTCAGCGATAGGCTTGGTGATGATAGGGGCTGTGACCCTAAAGAAGAAAGGATCTAAACCATCTGAACCAGATTGTTTTTTGGGGGTCAAGTTTAAGAAGCTCCTTTAGCACCTCAGACTCAGTGACCGCCTGCAGGGAGAAACTTTGTAGCGGGGCAGGGGAAAAAGAGGGAGGAGCATCAGGGCTAKTCGCATTAGTAGGGCTGGGAGAAAAGGAAATGTTGGATGGGCAATGAGGCAGGGCTGAGTCAAATAGGAATGCTGACTTAATGAAGTGGTGATTAAAGAGCTCAGCCATGTGCTCCTTGTCAGTAACAATCACATCATCAACATTAAGGGACATGGGAAGCTGTGAGGAGGAGGTTTTATTCTCCAGGTCTTTAACTGTTTTCCAGAATGTCTTTGGGTTAGACCCACAGAGAGAGAACTGCTCCTTAAAGTAACTAACTTCGGCCTCCCGGATAGCCTGAGTGCACTTAGTTCTCATTTGCCTGAACGAGAGCCAGTCAGCCTGAGTATGCGTGTGCCGAGCCTTTCGCCAAATGCAATTCTTGAGGTGGAGTAACTCTGCAAGATCACGGTCGAACCAGGGGCTGAACTTTCTTTTAATTAAGAAGGTCCCAACATCTTCAACAGAGGGAATCAAGCTGATTATATACCAATTTACAGAGGCCAGGTCATAAAGGAAGGCTTGCTCAATCAAGTTTTTTTTTGGAGAGAGAGAGAGAGAGAGAGAGAGAGAGAGAGAGAGAGAGCCACAAGAGAGAGATCATCAAATTGCATTAAAATCCAGTCTGCTTGAAAACAATGGCAATAGAGATAAGGACATACTCAGTCTAAAAACAGGGCCGAGACATATACTGTATTCACCCTACATCTAGTCATGTAACAAGAGCTAAGCTAGAATTACAGATGTTTCTCTAGAAACAACAACACTGCTGTTTATGGTAATACCTCTGTGACCTCGTTTAAACAGCACCTCCTTAGCATCCCAATGTGTGTGTCTCTGTGTGTGTGTCTGTGGTGTGTGTGTGTCGTTGTGTGTGTGTGTGTGTGTGTGTGTGTGTGTGTGGTGTGTGTGTGTTGTGTGTGTGGTGTGTGTGTGTGTGTGTGCGTGCGTGCGTGCGTGCGTGCGTGCGTGCGTGCGTCGTGCGTGCGTGCGTGCGTGCGTGCGTGCGTGCGTGCGTGCGTGCGTGCGTGCGTGCGTGCGTGCGTGCGTGCGGTGCGTGCGTGCGTGCGTGCGTGCGTGCGTGCGTGCGTGCGTGTTTTCGAGTGTTTATCATCTTTGAATCTATGCTATCTTTCTTTTCCTTTCTTTCGTTTTTTCTCTCTCTCAACCTCGTCCCACCCTCTCTATACCCATATATACACGGTTGTCAAAGGCCTTTATTGGCATTGGAAACTTATTATGTTTACATTGCCAAAGCAAGTGAAATAGATAATAAACAAAAGTGGAATAAGCAATCAGAAATTAACAGTAAACATTACACTCACAAAAT
>NC_036875.1:12541706-12545760 GCF_002910315.2 Salvelinus sp. IW2-2015 | reverse complement strand
ATTAAAATGTCATATTATGGCTATGTATAGTGTTGTAATGATGTGCAAATAGGTAAAGTACAAAAGGGAAAATAAGTCAAGATAAATATGGGTTGTATTTACAATGGTGTTTGTTCTTCACTGGTTTCCTTTTTCTTGTGGCAACAGGTCACAAATCTTGCTGCTGTGATGGCACACTGTGGTATTTCACCCAATAGATATGGGAGTTTATCACAATTGGATTTGTTTTYAAATTCTTTGTGGGTCTGAGGGAAATATGGGTCTCTAACATGGTCATACATTTGGCAGGAGGTTAGGAAGTGCAGCTCAGTTTCACATCCTTTTGTGGGCAGTGTGCATGTAGCCTGTCATCTCTTAAGAACTAGGTCTGCCTACTGTGGCCTCTCTCTCAATAGCAAGGCTATGCTCTCTGAGTCTATACATAGTCAAAGCTTTCTTTCATTTTGGGTCAGTCACAGTGGTCAGGTATTCTGCTACTGTGTACTCTCTGTTTAGGGCCAAATAGCATTCCAGTATGCTCTGTTTTTTGGTTAATTCTTCCAGTTTGCTATGTTTTTTGTTCAATTCTTTCTAGTGTGTCAAGTAATTATCTTTTAGTTTTCTCATGATTTGGTTGGGTCTAATTCTGTTGCTGTCCTGGGGCTCTGTGGGGTCTGTTTGTGTTTGAACAGAGCCCCAGGACCAGCTTGTTTAGGGGACTCTTCTCCAGGTTCATCTCTCTGTAGGTGATGGCTTTGTTATGTAAGTTTTGGGTATCGTCCTTATTCTGTTCTGCATGCATTCTTTGATGTTTTACGTTGTACACACAGGATGTTAGTCCCATTTTCTGAATTATTGGTTGGTGAACAGACCTCAGACCTCACAACCATAAAGGGCAATGGGTTCTATTACTGATCTTTAGGTTCTTTGGCCAGATCCTAATTGGGATGTCGAATTTTATGTTCCTTTTGATAGCGTAGAAGGCTCATCTTGCCTTGTCACTCAGATCGTTGACAGCTTTCTGGAAGTTACCAATGRTGCTGATGTTTAGGCCGAGGTCTGTATAGTTTTTTGTGTGCTCTAGGGCAACGAAGTTGTGGTCCTGGAAACTCAACATTTTTTGCGACACCATTATTTATGTCTTACTGATATTACTGTCAGGGCCCAGGTCTGACAGAATCTGTGCAGAAGATCTAGGTGCTGCTGTAGGCCCTCCTTGGTTGTTGACAGAAGCACCAGATCATCAGCAAACAGTAGACATTTGACTTCCGATTCTAGTAGGGTGAGGCTGGGTGCTGCAGACTGTTCTAGTGCCCTCGCCAATTCGTTGATATACAGTATACTGTTGAGGTTTTCTACTGCCAAGTTTACACCTTCACTATTGCAGTGAAACGTTTTGTCCAGGAAGTTGTCTGGATGGGATTTAATTTGTTGTTGCCAAATAGTTTTTTGRTAGGTACACTACTTTACTTCCATCTATAGCATTTCTTAATATTATGCATTTCCTTTGGCTTTGGTGCCTTATGATTGTGCGTGTGACAGAGTGTGACAAAGCTGCTGTTGTGACCAATTTTTGATGGTTGTTTTGTCAGAGCTGTGTCTTGGGGGGCATATTTTGGAAGGAATGCTGTCACCTCCAGGTAGGTGTTTTTCCCCATGTGTGCTGAGAGTGTCAGGTTCTTGTACAGTTCTGGTATTTAGGTCGCCACAGACTAGTACATGTCCCTGGGTCTGGAAATGTTTGATCTCCCCCACTAGGATGGAAATGCTGTCATTGTTAAAGTCTGGGGATTCTATTGGGGGATATAGGTAGGACACGTAAGGACATTTTTCTCTGTTGAGATCATTTCCTCATTAATTTCAAGTCAGATGTAAAATGTTCATTTTTTGACTAATTTAATAGAGTGGGCTAGGTCTGCTCTATACCAAATTAGCATACCCTGTGAGACTCTTCCCTGTTTCACAGCTGGTAGTTTAGTGGAAGGGACTACCATATCTCTATAAACTAGAGCAGSGTTTCCCAAACTCGGTCCTRGGGCCCCCCCTTGGTGCACATTTTGTTTTTTTGCCCTAGCACTACACAGCTGATTCAAATAACCAACTACGTGAGCAGAACATTTTGAGCATCTGATACATACCTCTTAGTTGGGCCTGTTGCTCTGCTCACAGTCTGAGCATACTGTATTTGCGGCTGTAGGGGCACACAGGACCTACAGAACAGACCAGCACAACATCGACCACAATGGGACATGACAACAGCCCTCCTAAAACCCCCCTGTCAGCTCCCCCGACAGCCCTGCCTAGACAGCCCCCCTGTCAGCGTCCCCCCGACAGCCCTACTAACAACCCCCCTGTCAGCTCCCCTGATAGCCCTCCTAACAACCCCCCTGTCAGCTCCCCTGATAGCCCTCCTAACAACCCCTGTCAGCTCCCCCGACAAAGCCCTAGCTAACAACCCCCCGTCAGCTCCCTGACAGCCCTCCTAACAAACCCCCTGTCAGCCCCACGGATAGCCCTCCTAAAACCCCCCTGTCAGCTCCCCTGATAGCCCTCCTAACAACCCCCCTGTCAGCTCCCACGCCACAGCCCTCCTAACACCCCCCGAGCTCCCCGAAAGCCCCCTAACAAACCCCCCTGTCAGCTCCCCTGATAGCCCCCCTAAACAACCCCCTGTCAGCTCCCCGATAGCCCTCCTAATATACCCCCCTGTCAGCTCCCAATAGCCTGCTACTAAACCCCCCTGTCTCAGCTCCCCCGAATGCCCTACTAACACCCCCCTGTCAGCTCCCCCGACAGCCCTCCTAACAACCCCCCTGTCAGCCTCCCCGATAGCCCCTTAACAACCCCCTGTCAGCTCCCGATAGCCCCTCTAACAACCCCCCTGTCAGCTCCCCGACAGCCCTCCTAACAACCACCCCTGTCAGCTCCCACGATGCCCTCTAACAACCCCCTGTCAGCTCCCCATCGCCCGATAGCCCCACTAACAACCCCCTGTCAGCTCCCCCGATAGCCCTACCTAAACAACCCCCCTGTCAGCTCCCCACGATAGCCCCTCCTAACAACCCCCCTGTCAGCTCCCACCGATAGGCGCCTCCTATAAACCCCCCTGTCAGCTTCCCCCGATATGCCCTCCTAACAACACCCCTGTCAGTCCCATAGCCCCTAACAAGCCCCCTGTCAGCTCCCCATAGCCCTCCTAACACCCCCCCTGTCAGCTTCCCCTCGCATAGCCCTCTACACCCCCCTGCCACTCTCCAGTAGCCCTCTAACAACCCCCTGTCATGCTCCCCCGATAGCCGCTACCTAATAACCCCCCTGTCAGCTCCCCGATAGCCAACTAACAACCCCCCTGTCAGCTTCCCCGATACCCCTAACACCCCCCGTCAGCTTCCCCGATAGCCACCTAAACAACCCCCCGTCAGCTCCCCGAAGCCCTCTTAACAGACCCCCCTGTCAGCTCCCCTGATAGCCCTCCACACCCCCCTGCAGCTCCCCCGACTAGCCTCCTACACACCCCCTGTCAGCTCCCCGACACGACAGCCCTCGCTAACAGCCCCCTGCTCAACCTCCTCGATAGCCCTCCCTAACAACCCCCCTGTCAGCTCCACGACAGCCCCTCCTAACAACCCCCCTGTCAGCTCCCTGATGAGCCCTCCTAACACCCCCTGTCAGCTCCCCCATAGCCCTCACAAACCCCCCTGTCAGCTCCCCGATAGCCTCCTAACACCCCTGTCCACTCCCCCGATAGCCCTCCTAACAACCCCCCTGTCAGCTCCCCCGAAGCCCTGCCTAACAGCCCCCCTGTCAGCTCCCCGATAGCCCTCCTAACAACCCCCCCACACATCCACTGAGGACACACAAAAGCCAGAGATTGTGCACCTCATTGACTCAAATGGGAATACGTTCAAGAGAATAAACATTTCCCAAACACAAAGTGGCTAAAGTCTGGTGCCCAAACACTAGGCGTGCCCTGGAGCTGCTGTCTGAGGACAGACTAGGTTCCCTCAGCACATCATAATTCAAACGGGCACAAACTACACTGAGGGCCCAGCAGGAAAGGATGGCCACAGCACTA
>NC_036875.1:12535434-12538621 GCF_002910315.2 Salvelinus sp. IW2-2015 | reverse complement strand
ACATCAGCTCCCCCAGATAGCCCCCTAACACACCCCCCTGTCAGCTTCCCCTGATAGCCCCCCCTTAACAACCCCCTGTCAGCTCCCGCCCGACAGCACCTACTAACAGCCCCCCTGTCAGCTCCCACAAACAGCCCTCTTAACAACCCCCCTGTCAGCTCCCCCGACAGCCCTACTAACAACCCCCCTGTCAGCTCCCCTGATAGCCCTCTAACAACCCCCCTGTCAGCTCCCCTGATAGCCCTCCTAACAACCCCCCTGTCAGCTCCCCCGACAGCCTACTAACAACCCCCCTGTCAGCTCCCCCGACAGCCCTCCTAACAACCCCCCTCGTCAGCTCCCCGATAGCCCTCCTAACAACCCCCCTGTCAGCTCCCACGATAGCCCTCCTAACAATCCCCCCTGTCAGCTCCCACGATAGCCCTCCAACAACCCCCCTGTCAGCTCCCACGACAGCCCTCCTAACAACCCCCCTGTCAGCTCCCCCGATAGCCCCCATAACAACCCCCCTGTCAGCTCCCCTGATAGCCCCCCTAACAACCCCCCTGTCAGCTCCCCCGATAGCCCTCCTAATAACCCCCTTGTCAGCTTCCCCGATAGCCCTACTAAACAACCCCCCTGTCAGCTCCCATAGCCCTCCTATAACCCCCTGTCAGCTTCCCCGATAGCCCTACTAACAGCCCCCGCTGTCAGCTTCCCCGACAGCCCTCTAACAACCCCCTGTCAGCTTCCCCGATAGCCCTACTAACAACCCCCTGTCAGCTTCCCCGATAGCCCTACTAACAACCCCCCTGTCAGCTTCCCCCCGATATAGCCCTCTTAACAACCCCCCTGTCAGCTTCCCCCCGATACCCTACTAACAACCCCTGTACTCCCCCGATAGCCCTACTAACAACCCGCCTGTCAGCTCCCCGATAGCCCACTAACAAACCCCCCTGTCAGCTTCCCCGATAGCCCCCTAAACAGACCCCCCTGTCAGCTCCCCGAAGCCCTCCCTAACAACCCCCTGTTCAGCTCCCGATACCTCTCTAACAGCCCCCCTGTCAGCTCCCCCGACAGCCCTCCTAACAGACCCCCTGTCAGCTCCCCGATAGCCCTCCTAACAACCCCCTGTCAGCTCCCACGATAGCCCTCCCTAACACCCCCCTGTCAGCTCCCGATAGCCCTCCTAACAACCCCCCTACAGTCAAGCTCCCCTGGATAGCCCTCCTAACAGCCCCCCTGTCAGCTCCCCCAATTAGCCCCTCCTAACAAACCCCCCTGTCAGCTCCCCTGATAGCCTCCCTAACAACCCCCCTGTCAGCTCCCCCGATAGCCCTCCTAACAACCCCCTGTCAGCTCCCACGACAGCCCTCCTAACAGCCCCCCTGTCAGCTCCCCCGATAGCCCTCCTAACAGCCCCCCTGTCAGCTCCCCGATAGCCCTCCTAACAACCCCCCCACACATCCACTGAGGACACACAAAAGCCAGAGATTGTGCACCTCATTGACTCAAATGGGAATACGTTCAAGAGAATAAACATTTCCCAACACACAAAGTGGCTAAAGTCTGGGCCCAAACACTAGGCGTGCCCTGGAGCTGCTGTCTGAGGACAGACTAGGTTCCCTCAGCCACTCATAATTCAAACGGGCACAAACTACCTGAGGCCCAGCAGGAAAGGATGGCCACAGCACTCAATGGAGTGGTTGAAAAAATGTATTCCACTTTCCATAACACACGAGTGGGGCATCTCTACCCTGATACCACAAAAAGACTTTGACCCTGCCACCATACAGCGGGTGAATGCAAGCATTTCCGCAAACTGTGCCTCTTAACCCAACGTCTACTTGGACCACCATTCCACCCTGACTTTATGACAGCCTTTATGACCAGGTCCACCATTACAAGGACATCCTCCTAAACCGCAGCCCCAGCACCTCACACAGGAGCAACACATCAATGGGCACCCTCCTAAACCTGCACCACGAGAACCCACGCCAAGAGGACCTACACCCAGATCACAGCATCACCAGTTACATCCCCATCCCAACCAGCCGGGGGCCCCCACAAACAAACACTGGCAACACCCTATATAGTCATCCCCATACCCCCCCCCCGCTGTCTTGATTGTGTGGACTAGCTCTTTGAGCTCCACCATCTCTCTCTCCAGCTCTGTGATTTTATCTCTCAACAATGGAGGAGCAGTGCAGTTGTGGGGCCTGGGTCTGTTCAGTGCTGGGGGGTGGCTCTCCTCTTGGAGCTGCTCGTCTGCAGGGCAGTTTGAGGATGAGGTGTGCTCTCTCTCTTATTCTCTCTCTCCCTATTTCTCTCTCTCTTCTTCTTTCTCTCTCGTTCTCTCTTTCTCTCTCGTTCTCTCTCTCTGTCGTTCTCTCTCTCTCTCTCTCTCGCTCTCTTCCTCTCTCTTCCTCTCTCTAGTTCTCTCTCTCGTTCTCTATTTCTCTCTCTCTTCCTCTCTCTCATTCTCTATCTCTGTTAATCTTTACCCTTCTATCTGCTGTACATTCAGTCCACTCAAGATCCACTCCAGCGATGCATCCAGCCTCCATATCAAAGGCCTTCACAGAGAGAAGCCTTCCACTATCACATAGCCAAACACACAGGTCCGTTTTGAACCTCTAGAGCTCCTGTCTTCAGAGTTTCACCCAGATGTGAGAGGAGGATGTGTGGCCATTAGTTTGAGACACAACACAGCTGTATGTTAAAATTCACCTCAGCTACTATCACAAACACACACAAAAACAAACAMATTTTTAGCATGTTAGCCTTGCGTAGTCGGCCCACATTTATTAATTGACAGATATGAAAGCTATACTAGCATGATGCTAAGCTAAGACTACATTACATTTAGGACATTTGCGGGGTTCCAGTTTGGGTTTCCACACATGCTCTACATTTTGCAATGTTGAGTGAGTCTCTGTGCTGAAAATAGGTTCAAATGTAGTTTTACTAGAGGCTACAGCTAGTCATTAACTATTTAGTGCACATACACTGTTAACCTAAAAAAAACAGACACACATTTCAACCCAACCCCCATAATTTTCTATTTATCCTTTCTCTCACTTTTTTCTATCAATTTTCTCTCTGAACGCTTTACTTTTCTCTCTGAATACTCCGCTTTCTCTCACTTTTCTCTCTGAATACTCCACTTTTCTCTCTGAATACTCCGCTTTCTCTCACTTTTCTCTCT